>NC_060120.1:855790532-856092428 GCF_021461395.2 Schistocerca americana
GCACGTTGAACTTAGCACGCTCAACGTCGACGTTCGACATCACGGTCCCTGTGCCGACGGCTTTAGGAGTGTTGTTGCACTGCGTGTCCAGACACATTTGTACGCTGCCCAGCAGGTTAACGTCTGATCTTAATTCCACCACAGTTCGCTGCCTGTCCTGTGATGATTGGTGGCCACCAACCTCACGACGTCTGGAAGTTGTTTCGCCGTGGTTTCGCTACGTGTTACACTCATCGAACACCTGACAAGTCGTGCAGTTCCCGCTGTCACAATCAGCCGTCGGTCAAACTCAGATAGGTCGCGTGCCTCCGCCATTCTGCACTCGCACAGAACTCTCATTGACACTACATGCACCGCGTTTGCGTCTGTCTAGCAGTCACCCCTCACCGGGTGAAGCTGCTATCGCGTGGGAGGGTTTATGTCGACAGTACGTCAGGGATCATGATGTTCTAGGTGATCAGTGTAATTTTTTACATTAAGACACGGTACCATATTCAGAATACCTATACGGTAAGTGATTCTGGCCGCGGAAACCTACGCAATTACGTTACTTACTTGTGTTCTGAGAAGTTTTGAAGAATAGCTTAACGCAACTTTCATAAATCATGATACAGGGAATTAAAAAGTAAAGTTACTTTAAGAATTACGTTTTTCGAAATGCTTTACGAGTATTTATTACCATTTTGGGGTGCTGCTAGAGTTTATATAATACTTTAATACTATATCTGTGTGCGCGTTTTTCTGCCTCTTTTTCACTGTATCCGTATCTTTGTGCTCACATTACATTAATGAAAAAACGGGAAAACTTATTTTGGAATTGAGTTTCTGATGTTACAGAATATTATTTCTTTCCTGATTTTTTTATAGCGTGTAAAAGATCCTAAACCCTTCATTATACCTTTTGCACCTGTGTAATTGCCACCATCCAATACGTTTTTAAAAGTTTTCTGCACTATATAACGCTTCGCGATAGATGACGAAACAAACTAGCTCAAGCAAGCCAGTGTGACTGGATTTCGTCGATCAGAAGTTGTCGAGAAAGTCGCTCTGGAGCTTCTTGGTTGCCAAGTCGCCTTCAAGCAGTTCTAAAATGTGGACGCACACCTGCATAAACTGTACTGAAGGCGATAAGGCTTTCGAATTTGTGTCAGCAAATATGATGCCTGCTACATGCGTAGCTTATAGTGTATATTGTGTTGCTGAAACTACTCCTATGAATCTTGAGCAAATTAAGAAGTTGATACGTTCTGCAAAGAAGAAAACTGTTAATTCTATAAATTAGCAGTAAAATTAGAGGAAATCGTCAGCATTCAAAGAGCTTTAATGGAATACAAAAAATAAAACACGAGTATAGACAAATATGGAAAAAGAAAAGAAAAAATTGTCTTCCCAATGACTCTAGAGGACGTGCATGAATTTAGGAGCTTCTAGAAATAGATCTTGTAAAACTTTTGATACGTTGAATTGACTGACTTTAACGTAATAAAAGGGAATAATTACACACTGACATGCCACTGCACATGACTGAAGTAAAAGCTCTGTATTTCAAATAACGATTTTTACATTCTCTGTATCTGTCAAGATGATTAATTTTCACCAATACTAAGATTGCCGCCTCAATCCAAACTAATGGGCCTGTAAAAAAAATCACTTTCCTAATCAACCATCTATCAACACACGGCTCTGAAAGGCGGCAGTATACTACGCAGTTGATTGTGTAGAACATGTTACACACTTAGAACAAATCGACATTTATGGACCTGACGGCTTCAGGGTTCCATTTTGGGTCCACTTCTATTCCTCATATGAGTGAATGACCTTAATCTCAACAAGTGCAATTAATACTTTTTGCAGACTATGCTAGTTTTATAATATATCCAGTTAGAGAGAGAGTCACAGAAGAGATGGTTCAATTTATTTGTCAAACAATTATTTAGTGGTTTATAGTCAGTGAAAACTTCTTAAATTCTGAGCCAAGGCGCTATATTCAGTTATATAAAACAAATGGAGTGATTACCGAAATTGTTGTAGTACAAGAACACGTGTCCTTAAACAGAAAATGCTCCAGATTTTTGGGTGTAGGATAAAAATCGTTAGCAATTGCGGCCAAAGACTTCTGGCAAAGCAAGTCACCCTCGTTCTGCCATCGCCCTTGTCAAAGAGCGCAAATGAGCGAACCGAGGTTCAGGACATTCTATTGCCCTTCGATTGGGGAATTGACCCCAAATGATGGAAGAATCAGCAATGATGAGCTGCATGAGGATGCCGAAGGCAATGGAAACCATTGCTACAAAACGAGTGTCCATAGGACATACGGCCTGTAATTAAAAGACGTCATGATCTCTCTATTGGCATAAGAAATCGGCTTAGTGCGCCCTTCGGAATCTACGAGAGGGGACTGACAAAGGGGAGGTGTCCATGAGAAATAGTCTGAATTATCAACGGAGGGGTAACGTTCTACGAGTCAGTGCGTGGAATGTTACAGGTTTCATTGTGGTAGGAAAACTAGAAAATGTGAAAAGGGAAATGCTAAGATTACATCTAGATATACTGGACGCCCGTGAAATGAACTGGAAAGAGACAAAGATTACTCGTCAGATGAGTATAGGGTACTGTCAGCTGCAGCAGAAAATGTGTATGGGAAGTAGGATTCCTTATGAGCAGGTAGGTGGGACGGACAGTGGATTGCTGCGAACAGTTCAGTGATACAGTTTTTCTCATCACATTAGACAGCGAACCGACACGGACAGCGGTAGGGCAGGAATACATGACGACGCTGAAAGGATAATTCAGTACGTAGAGAGCGAAGAAAAAATAATAGAAATGGGAGATTGGATTGAAGGGCTACAGGAGAATATGGGCTTGGTAATAGGAAAAAGAGAGGAGAAAGGCAAATTGAGTTCTTCAAATTATTCTCAGCTAAAAAAGCGAATACTCTCTTCAGGAATCGAAATACGAGGTGGTATACTTGGAAGAAGACGAGAAATACGGGAAGTGCCAATTATATTACATCATGATCAGGCAGAGATTCCGAAATCAAATATTGGAGAGGAAGGCGTACCGGTTGTCTATAATAAAAAAAACGGAGTACATGGAACAACGGTGAAATTCAACGAATGTTATGAGACGATCGCCCTGAACAAATTCAACGAACAATAATAACAAAATAAGATTAAAAAATGGGGGTTAGCGCCTTTGGTTAGTAATCAAAACGTCCTCGGTCTCGAGTCCCAAATCCACCACCGCTTAAATTTTAAATAAAAATCAGCAGCATTCGCTGGCGAAGACATCCCGCATGAGAATCCACACTCGTTCCACCAACGGCTTTGTCAAAGAGGGCGGAGGAGCGGACAGAGGTTCAGGGCACTCTCTTGTCCTTGGGTAAGGGAACTGCCACAAAAGGTGGAACAATCAGAAACAATCAATGGCTTGAGAATGTAGAAGGCAATGGAAACCACTGCATTAAAGACACATAACGTCTACCCAAAGGACACGATATGAAACTGGTTTTTAAAACAGAAGCGTACCCACCTAGTCTTTATGGAGTACCCAAACTGCACAAACCTGAGGTTCCGTTGAGGCCAACTGTCAGGGCTGTAAGCGGACCCACCCACGAGTTAGCTACACACCTTGCCTCATTGCTGCAACCTTATGTGGGTAGGACGGACAGTCATATTAAAAATTCAGCTGATTTTATAGACAAGTTAAAGGAAATGAGCGTTGTCCCTGATGATATCCTCGTCAGTTATTTACCATGATTCCAGTAAACAAAGCTATCTCATGCATAGCAGATGTTTTTTCCTAACGATATTGCGGCATTATTCCGACACTGCCTCACCACAACCTACTTTAAATAGCTACTGACTTTTATGAACAGATTGACGGAGTGGCTATGGGCAGTCCTCTTAGTCCTGCTGTGGCTCACTTGTTAATTTAGACAGTTGAACAACGGGTGTTGCAGACTGCCAGCAACAGCCCAGCCGGATGGTATCGCTATGTTCATGACACGTCCGTAGTATGGACACACGGAGCACAGGAGTTAGATGCCTTCCTGACACATCTAAACAGCATTAATCCGAAAATCCAATTTACTAAAGAGAGGGAGAGTAATGGGCAATTGAATTTCCTGGATGTGTCTGTGATTAAACGATGAATGAGAACGTTGGGCCATAAGGTGTACAGAAAGGCCACACGTACTGATCGTTATCTGCATAAAGATTCAAACAACCACCCTCGACGAAAAAGAGATGTAATAAAAACCTTGTTAGACAGGGCGTACAACATTTGTGAACCTGTTTATTTAAAAGATGATATGGAACATCTATGGTCAACTTTCGTGAAGAATGTCTATTCTAGCAAGGATATAGATCGAGTATTTCGCTCTAAGCAGAGAATCTCGAGCAACGACGAACATTAGTCGCCCAACGGCAAGGTTTTTCTTCTGTTCATTAGTAAGGTCACAGATCTCAATGGGAAATTGTTTAAGTAAGTATGGGGTGGAAACTATTTTCAGTCCCACCACTAAAATAAAAGAATATTCAAGATCGGCAAAAGATGCACGACACCCTTTGGCTACAGGGATCGTATATAAAATTCCTTGTAGTTGTGAACAGGTTTATATCGATATCACAAAGAGAAGTGTGAACGCTCGTCTTATTGAACATAAGAGGAATTGCCGCCTTGGTCACAAGAATAAATCAGCCGTTGCAGAACATGTTTATCAGGAAGTCAAACATATTAAGCGAGACGAGCGTCATTTCTAAAACCTCGCATTATTATGCACGGATATATAAAGAGGCTATCGAGATTGATAAATCTAACAATTTTAACAGAAAAGGTGAAGGTGTTAATCTGGATAAAATATGGATGTCAGCGTTGCACCGGAAGCGTGACGATCGATTACGTTCAGTCCAGCATGTTGGCATTACCAGAAACAGCCTCATACCCGACACCACGTGATAGACAGTGGCACCCTCTGTACTGCCTACATAACGAGTTCTCTTATCAGTTTATCGCTTTCTCTCGGAGGATGTGTCCCGCAGTCGGAGACGAAACGTCAGGGGAGTGTTTCATACATCGACCACGGCCTATCAGCCCGGAGCTTTTAAGTGAGGACATGTGTCCTGTTATTGAAAAAGTGTCAAGATTCCGGAATGGTCCCCATTTCGGATCTCCGGGAGGGTCTGCCCAGGGGGAGGTTACCATGAGAAAAAGGTTGAATAATCAAAAAAATGGTTCAAATGGCTCTGAGCACTATGGGACTTAACTTCTGAGGTCATCAGTCCCCTAGAAATTAGAACTACTTAAACCTAACTAACCTAAGGACACCACACACATCCATGCCCGAGCCAGGATTCGAACCTGAGACCAGAGCGGTCACGCGGTTCCAGTCTGTAGCGCCTAGAACCGCTCGGCCACAGCGGCTGGCATTGAATAATCAACGGTAGGATAACGTTCTACGAGTCGGGGCGTGGAATGTCAGAAGCTTGAACGTGGTAGAGAAACTAGAAAATCAGAAAAGGGAAATCCAAAGACTCAATCTATATATAGTAGGGATCAGTGAAGTAAAATGGAAAGGAGACGAGGATTTCTGGTCGGATGACTATACGGTAATTTCAACTGTAGCTTGGTTCAAATGGCTCTGAGCACTATGGGACTTAACATCTCAGGTCATTAGTCCCCTAGAACTTAGAACTACTTAAACCTAACTAACCTAAGGTCATCACACACATCCATGCCCGAAGCAGGATTCGAATCTACGACCAAAGCGGTCGCGCGGTTCCGGACTGAAGCGCCTAGAACTGCTTGGCCACTCCGGCCGGCCAACTGTAGCTTAAAATGGTATAACGGAAGTAGGATTCGTATTCGTTATGAAGGTGGGGCAGAGAGTGGGCTACTGAGAACAGCTCAGCAATAGGATGGTTCTTGTCAGAAACGTTAGCAAACCAACACCGACAACCAGAGTTCAGGTACACGTGGTGACGTCACAATATATATATATATATATATATATATATATATATATATGGAAAAACTTCAGTTGCATTATATAAGAGTCAGACAGAGATTCCGAAATCAGATAGTGGATTGTATGGCGTCCCAGGAGCAGATATAGACTCAGATAGCAATATAATAGTGATGAAGAGTAGGCTGAAGTTGACGAGATTATCAGGAAGAATCAATACGCAAAGAAGTGTTACACAGAGGTTCTAAGGTATGAGTTCTCTAAGGCAATGGATACAGCAATATGGAATAGCTCAGTAGACAGTACTGTTGAAAGACGAATGGACATCTCTAAAAACCTAATCACAGCAGTTGGAAAGAAAAACATAGGTACAAGGAAGGAAAGTGCCAAGAAACCAAGGGTAACTGAAGAAATACTTATGTTGATCGATGAAAGAAGGAAGTACAAAAAAGTTCAGGAAAATTTAGGAATATAAAAATACATGTCGCTGAGGAATGAAATAAATAGGATTTACTGGGAAAGTAAGATGAAATGGATACATGAGAAATAAGAAGGTATCGAAAAATAAATGATAGTCGGAAGGTCTGTATTATCATATAGTAAAGTCAAAATAAACTTCTGTGAAACTGAAAGCAAGGGTGGTAACATTAAGAGCGCAAGGGACATCCCAATGTTAAATGCAAAGGAGACAGCGGTTAGGTGGAAAGAGTACACTGAAGGCCTCTACGAGGCGAAAGATTTGTGTGATTCAACAGAAGGAGAAACAGGAGTCGATTAAGACGAGACAGGGAACCCAGTATTAGAATCATAATTTAAGAGAGTTTTGGAGAACTTAAGATCAAATAAGGCAGAAGGGACAGATAACATTCCATCAGAATTTCTAAAATCGGTGAGGGAAGTGGCAAAAAAAAAAAACAACTATTCACGTTGGTGTTTAGAATGTAGGACTCTGGCGGCATAACATCTGACTTTAGGAAAAATATCGTCCACACATCTGCGAAGACTGCAAGAGCTGACAAGTGTGAGAATTATCGCCAAACAGTTTTACAGCTCATTCATCCAAGTATCTGACAAAGAGTAATATACAGAAGAATGGAAACCAAAGTTGAGGATGTGTTAATGAGGATCAGTTTGATTTAGGGAAGGTGAAGGCAACAGATTCTGATGTTGCGGCTGATAATGGAAGCAAGACCAAAGAAAATCAAGGCATGTTCATAGGATTTGTCGATCTACAAAAAGCGGTCGATAGTGGAAAATGGTGCAAGATATTCGAAATTTTGAGAAAAATGTGGGTATGCTATCAGGAGTGATGGGTAATAGCCAATACGTACAAGAGCTAAGAGGGAATAATAAGAGTGGACGACCAAGAACGATGTGCTCGCATTAAAAAGAGTGTAAGGCAGAGATGTAGTCTTTCGCCCGTTTTGTTCAATCTGTACATTGAAGATGCAATGATGGAAATAAAAGAAATGTTCAGGAGTGGAATTGAAATTGAAGGTGAAAGGACGTCAGTGATATACCCAGTGAAGGTGAAGAAGAATTATGTGATATGTTAAATGGAATGAAGAGTCTAATGAGTGGGGAATGTGAACTGAGAGTAAATCAAAGAAAGAGGAAAGTAGCTTTCTCGCTGTTCTCATCTCTGCTACTTCTCATTAACATCTGGATTGATGGTCCCGATGTAGACGACGTTGAGCGATTCTACTACCTAGGCAGCAAAATAACCAAAAGCAGATTAGCACTGGCCAATGGCCAAGAGATTACTACTATTCCGAAACATACGCCTTAATTTCAGGATGAAATTTCTGAGAATGTACGTTTGGAGTACAGCGCTGTGTGGTAGTGAAACATGGACTGTGGGAAAAATGGGGATCAAAGAATTTGAAATGTATTGTTACAGACGAATGTCGAAAATAACGTAAACTGGTAAGGTAACGAATGAGGAGGTTCTGCTCATAATAGGAGAGGAAAGGAATATGGGGAAAACACTAACAATGAGAAGGAACAGTACGACAGGATATCTCTTAAGACATCAGGGGAACAGTTTCATGGTACTATGAGGGAGCTGTAGAGGGCATAAACTGTGGAGGAAGACAGAGATTAGAATATACAGAGGAGAGGAATTTATGGCAGGCCGGCTCAAACCTGTCAGACGGAAAAAAAGGCGTATCGAAGAACAAGTGCAGACTCCGGTCACAATTTAGTAATGATGATGTGTAGGTTCGAAATTAAGAGACTGGTCATTAAGAATCAGTGGAAAAAGTCTTTTATCATGTTCATTACTGCAAACAGGTTCCACATTTGGTAATAGCATGTTTATAAATTTACTTTCACGAAAGCTTGTATCTTTGGCAAAACATTTTCACTACAGGAGATGACTGGTAGGCTAGGATACGTTGACAACAGTGGACAGCATGTCGAAAACTGCTCCCTCCTCCCCACCTGTCGGAAAATATCATTTCAACGATTCACTCCCCGGAAGAGGTTTTGCTTCTTACCCTCTTCCCATAATCCCTGGGAAGCAACACTAAAAGCCTTGCAGCCTATCTCAGAGACTAAGCTGCCTGATATAGTGCTATTCGTGTTTCCGACTCGTCCATTCCGAGACAGGGAACCGCGCTTTGAACTGTCATTTAATGTATTGTTTAGTGTTGTTACGCTTTAATTTTATATGACGCAGCGTTAAAAATATGGATCTATGCAGTTTTGACGTAAAAAATATAGACTAAACTTTGAATTACGGAAAAATGTGGACTAAACTTTGAAATATGGAAAAATTTGGAAAATTAAAGTTGCATTTTTAGACTCCATGGGTATGCAAAGAACGAATATTACTTAAAACAAAAATATTTATTTACAGATCCGGGCCTAATGATAATGTAACTGGCTGAGGCAATCACCCTCCCTACACCTGGTAGTAAAAAAGTTCAGCTGCCAACCGAGATTCAGTATCAGATCACGCCACGACGCGGAATCGGTAAATACTTAACCATCGTGAGGAACGGAAAACATACGTGGTAGGAAGACGCGAACGGTTGGCTGATGATCCACATCTACGTAAATACAAGCTTGGCTTGGGAGTATAAGCCACAAAAATACATGCAACAAGATTTGCCCCCGTGAGGAGGAGAAACTTGAGGGCTCCAAATAACTGTAGAAATCAACTTTGCGATTTAATACGCAAGTTACTAGGCAGGAAAAATGTTTACGACGTCATTATTGATCACCCTGAACATAAGAGAAATTTACCAAGCCCTAATAATTTAAAACACACAGTCAAATTATGACTCATTGATAAATTGAAGCTATTATGTTTTGATACGAGCGACACGCTGCTCAAATCGCACAGGAACAGGGAACATCAAGAACAACAACCACAACAACGGCAGGAGGCTTAACCGAGTCCAACATAGAAGCAGCAGAGCACAAACACAAGGAGAAAGCGAACCGGTCACAATTAACACGCCCACAGTGGGGAGGAAGATCAATCTCTATGAATGCCGCGTGGCCTCTGCACCGAAGCAATGAATTAAAAGTAGCTCATGCAGTATAAAAAGCCGCTGTGGGATGACAAACAGTGGAAAAACTTGGAGCTGCCAGGAGATACGTGGGTGGTCACAACGCTCGGCTCCAGACCTGGATGGACAAAATAATAATGTGACCACTGCCGTTTCCGTCACACGTCCCTCGCGTCTGCCCCGCAAACCTACGCTGTCCGCGCTGCTTCCCGGAAAATGGCGTCAACGACACTCGTGGCAAACGTGCTACATCTTCAAGTCAAAGATGGTGTTCCAGAGGCGTGGCGTTAACTATCGATCACGCAAAGGTTCAGATGTGTTGAACTGAATGAACAGTGTAATGAGCGCAGAATATGAACTGAGAATAAATCGTAGAAAGACCGAAGTAATGACAAGTAGCAGACGTTAGAACAGCGAGAAACTTAACATCATAGTTGCGGATCGCGAAACAAAGTTAATTAATCGGCAAGCTAGGCGGCAAAGTAACTCATGATGGACGTTGAAAGGGGGACACCAAAAGAAGACTATCACTGGCTAAGAGGGCGTTCCTGGCCAAGAAAAATGTACTAGTATCAATGATAGGACTTAATTCCAAGAAGAAATCTCTGAGAACGTACGCCTGAAGCACAACAGTGTATGGAAGCAAAACGTGGACTGCGAGGAAACCGGAATAGAAGCGAATCGAAGCATCTGAAGAATGTTGAAAATTAAGTGGATCGGCAAGGAGGTTCTCCACAGAAATGGCGAGGAAAGGAATATATGCAAAACACTGAGGCTCGATGCACACGGGCGAGAAACAGCCACGCATGTTCGCAGAGAGATCGCGCCGTTAAAACGATTCCAGTGCACACACAGCAGCATCGCAGCGATAATCGCGCAACGGGGAGTAAAGTTTCAAGTCACCCGATTTCCGTTAAAAAATTTTTTTTATGTAGATGAAACAAAACAACTCCCATATCTGTACTTAGTTTCTCAATAAAACTTCTACTTTTGGCGTTAACAAAACCCACTGTTTTATAGTTGCGTGCGTTCTCTCCTATACAGTCTTTCTCACTAGATTTTGAGAAAACTATTAGGTAAAACGAAATGATTTTTTCGTACGTTACAGCCAGAAATCTCAGCTAGACAATGAACTGGTTTTCTTTTCATCATTTCTCTTTGATATCGTGATATTTCAAATCAAAGTACAACTCCGCGCATATTTTGAAAAGTTTGCAGTGAAAAATGTAGTCGATGGCCGGTTTGCGTTTGGTGCATTTTACGGCGTATAATGCTGCGTAAGAAATATAGCTTACATATCCAAATTGTTGTTAACGCTGGAAGGAAAGCCGTTCCTGTTTCCAGTCTCGTGTCTTGTGACAGCGGCGAATTACGACGTGCCCTACTCGACGACATAACTGCGCGCTGCACTGTTCCGCAGCAGTACTAGAATGGGAGCCAACGAGTATGGATGTACGCAGAAGAAAGCAGGTAGTGTTTGCTTATTTCATTTACAAACACATGAAGCAACGCAACAGGAGGTTTTGGGTTCACCCGCTCGTTAGTTCACGACTGCCGAAAGGAGCGTTCGTGACCCTGTTTACCGATTTACGAAAAAGATGAAAGTAAATTCTTCAATTATTTTCGAATGACTGTACAGTCGTTTGGTGAATTAACAGTGAAACTGGAGTCATTCACCAAAAGCATAGACTCTGCGATGAGGCTTTCAATTTCATCTCAAGAAATGTTGGCTGTGGCTTTGAGGTAAGCAGAAAGTAATTAAGTATTTACACTTTATTAATTATTTTAATCAAAAGCTAAAATATAGTGAACTGCATTATAACTGTAAAGGGTATTCTCATATCAACGATATTCTGTTATCGTATTACTGAATATGGGATTTTACTAATGAATTTTGATGTAAAGCATCATAACTAACATCAGTAGATTAGGAGTGGTCGAAATATTTTGCATATGTAGTTGTAAAGTAATTAAACAACGTTGTGCAGAAACTTCAATGCAGTACAAGAATATGTAAAGGGCAGTCGAACAAAAGACACAAATCTCACAACAAAATATTTATTCGAAAAGGAATTACAAAAACACTTATTAACACCGTTCTTTTCTATACTTGTTGAGTATGGATATCAAAAATGTCCGCAGAATCCTCGCTTCTGTTGTTCAAAAATGGTTCAAATGGCTCTGAGCACTATGGGACTTAACTTCTGAGGTCATTAGTCGCCTAGAACTTAGAACTAATTAAACCTAACTACCCTAAGGACATCACACACAGCCATGCCCGAGGCAGGATTCGAACCTGCGACCGTAGCGGTCGCTCGGTTCCAGACTGTAGCGCCCAGAACCGCACGGCCACTGCGGCCGGCACTTCATGTTGTCACACATGTACTGCTGTAGGACGAAGGGCTAGCCGTGGTGTGGTGGTGTTGCTGGGAACTGGCAAGTGTGTGAGTCTGGGTAGGCAAATCACGAGACAGCACACTCTGCAGAGTGAAGAACGATCAATATACAGTCTTTCATGGGGACATTGCGGAGCACTAAGTTCGGAAGTATCATTCATATCTTTTAAGTTTTGCAATAAATTCATAACCTCGCGTAACTCCAATTTAACGTCTAAAGGCAACGTTTTAACTGCAGGAACCAGTGACTCGGAAAATAGTTTTTCATCATCCGGTGTTTCGGATGAAGCTGACGCAACTGGAGTATTCATGAATTTTAATAAAGATTCTTCAATTGTTCTGCGTTGTTTGGCACCAGGTGCATTATCCAAATTTTTCAAAGGCTCACTCTGTGTAGGTGATGATGTTTCTGCTGTCAATTCATAACCTACATTCACTACCAGCCACTCCATCATCATCGACACTAGTTTTCGTGGGACCTGGATCTCGGGTCCCTTCTAAGTTTATTGTAATCAAATTAGTGGCGGGACATTACAATAAACTTAGAAGAGACCCGCCGGCTGTTATTTTGAGGAAAACTAATACGTTGATAAAGTCTTCTGCTTCCATTCCACAGAAGGACAAAAAAGTTTTGCTAATGAGTGAAGCCAAGTGTCCCAGACGTTATGGTTTACCTAAAGTTCACAAAATAAATCTCCCTCTGACCCCCATTGTTAGTGCGATTGATTCCCCTACTTATCAAATATCTAGTTATGTAGCTACTCTTTTACAACCATACATTGGCAAGACTGATTCTTATGTGAGGGATTCACGTCATTTTATTGAGAAAATTGAAGGTCTAACCTTGGCTCCTGAAGACATTATGGTCAGTTTTGATATTGTATCTGCCGGCCGAAGTGGCCGTGCGGTTAAAGGCGCTGCAGTCTGGAACCGCAAGACCGCTACGGTCGCAGGTTCGAATCCTGCCTCGGGCATGGATGTTTGTGATGTCCTTAGGTTAGTTAGGTTTAACTAGTTCTAAGTTCTAGGGGACTAATGACCTCAGCAGTTGAGTCCCATAGTGCTCAGAGCCGTTTGAACCATATTGTATCTCTGTTTTCTATGATTCCGGTCAATGAAGTTATGGTTTACATAACGGAAGTTTTCCCTGAAGATTTGACCGCTCTGTTTAGACACTGTGTCACATCTAGCCAGTTTCAGTGGGATGAGGAGTTTTATGAGCAAGTGGATGGTGTTGCTGTGGGTAACCCGTTGAGCCCTGCGATTGCCAATTTTTACATGGAGAAATTTGAACAATTAGCGTTGAATAAAACAAATAAGAAACCACGTTGTTGGTATCGTTATATAGATGACACATTCGTGGTTTGGACACACGGTAAAAAAGCCTTAGACGAATTTTATTATTATCTTAATAACATAAACCCTAAAATTCAGTTTACCATTGAAGTGGAAAAACACCAGGCTATTTCGTTTCTCGATGTGTTAGTCATGAAACAGATCGATGGCAGTCTAAAACATAAAGTGTTTCGGAAGAGCACACATACTGATAAACACTTACATAAGAACTCCAATCATCACCCACAACAAAAAACAGTTGTAATCAAAAGTTGAGTGGGCAGGGCAAAACGGATTTGTACGCCGGAACATCTGGATACGGAACTGAATCATCTGAAACAGGCCTTCGAAAAAAATGGGTACCCAAACAAATAAATTAATAGAGTTTTAAGACCTAATTACAGCAGGCCAAAGGACAAGGATGGTACACAGCAATGGAAGAATACGGTGTCTTTACCTTTCATTAGTAAGGTTACAGATCGAATCGGCAGAATTTTGCTGAAACATAAAGTGAAACCGGTATTCAAACCTACCAGAAAAATAGGACAAGTACTTAGTTCTGTTAAAGATAGAAGGCCACCATTATCATCTAGCGGTGTGTATAAAATTCCGTATACTTGTGGCAAGGTCTATGTTGGTACTACGAAAAGAAGTGTGAATACGAGGGTAAAGGAGCATAAAAGTCTTTGGCGACGGGGAAAAATAAATAAATCGGCCGTTGCGGAGCATGCACTACAGTCAGGTGACCATGTAGTCAAGTATTCTGAAACTACAGTTTTAAGTGCTACCACAAACTATTATCCACGACTGTATAGGGAGGCTATTGAAATTTATAAACATGAAGATAATTTTAATAGAAAAGAAGAGGCCTTCAAATTAAGCGAGATATGGACAGTGGCGTTACAGAATCGATAAGCGATTTTTATCTATGACGGACTATTATCGAAAGTTACATTTTATCTTTGACTAGTTTTCTCTCTGTTACTATGTGCAAGATAGACCACTCCCACTTTCCTCGGTATTTAGGCCGCTCTGCGACGCCCGACTCGTCAGTCGGCAGGACTCAGCAGGACCAGCCATACCTCTGAAGATGTCCAACGTAGTATTGGACGAAACGTTAGGAATAGTAGAATTCCATGGACCACGGCCATATAACCCGGAAGAATTATCAACAACAGTACCATCCTGTCGTGAAAGCCTTCATTGTCTGATAAGTTAATATTTATCCATTGCAGATACCTGGGTAGTGCTGCAATGTAATTGACCTACATTATCAAAGCAGAATCGGTCATACAACACTGTGTAAAATAATAAAGAAAGTTTTCAAAGCTGTGCGAGAAGTCTTGCGTGAAGAGTGTATACCAAAATTTACAGAAGAAAGGTGGCTGAAAAATGCCAAGAGATTTGAAAAGCATGCAGACTTCCCGATCTGCTTAGGTGCCTCAGATGGCAAGCACGAGACAATAGTTAAACCAGATTTCAGTGGTTCTCAGTTCTGCAACTATAAGAAATTCCATTCTGTAGTTCTGTTCGTAGTTGCAGATGCAAACTATTCGTCCAACTATGTTGAAGTTGGGTCTCGTGGTAGAGAATCGGACAGCACTATCTTCGAAAACTCTAAGCTGTATAAACTACTAGAAAGAAAGCCTACTAAAAGGCCAACCTCTGCCAGGAACTACAGAACCTGTTGTGCCCTTTGCGTTATTGGGGGATGAAGCGTTTTCTCTGTCTACATTCTTCATGAGACCGCACACCGGGACTTTCCTCTCCTACAAGAAACGCATCTGTAACTACCGTTTAAGTCGTGCTCGGAGATATGTGGAGTGCGCATTCGGTATTCTGACAATAAACGGCGAATGTTTCACAGACCTATCAATGTTAAGCTGAACTTCACTGTTAGCATCATCAAATGTTGTTGTGTCCTTCACAACTATTGTCGTTCCAGAGATGGCTTTAACTTTGAAGACACTTCAAGTATACAGGGCCTATGTGATCTGGGCAATGAAGTTCCAGCAACCCAAGGAGGAAGTTCAGTTAATTCTACAAGAAATGTTTTCGCTGATTACTTCACAAACGACACTGGAAAAGTACCATGGCAAGACAATTGTATTTAAACCTGGTCGGTATAAATCATAGTGAACAGTGAAGCAATGTATTGGCGAATGTGAAAGATGACTTCATTTATGTCACTATTGAAATGTGTGTAATTATGTAGTTTGTGGCTGGAATACAATAAAGCTGACGTAACAAAATTTATTTTTAACTTTCATTTTTAGCTGGAGATTTGTTCATTGAGATGATGGGCTCTCGTCAACGAGCACAAAGCATTTGTTGCTTAACGCTATTTCAAGTTTTGAATGCCCACATTCGAGGAAAAGCGCCACCACTAGAACACAAACACAAAATAGTTTAAGGATGATACTTACCGGTACCTATATCATTTTTCTCCTGATCCGGTTTCGCAGCAATACCCTCACAAAACTCTTCACATACTTGAAACCAATCTGCTCTCTTCTTAACTCGATCGTGATACTCCTTGCGAGAAGTATCCCATATTTCTTGGTATTTTTCCACCTCTTCAATAAACAATTCGCAGTTGAAACCGGTTGACTGCAGCTGTTGGTGTGGTTGCGAACACGTGTGTGCTGCCCCATTCACATGTAACGACTGCTGCTCCGCGGCGATAGGCGAGATCCGCAGCGACGCATCAGTGGCTGGCGAACGCAATTCGCTCGCTGCGATGTCGCTGCTATTTCGCATCGCTACCGCCGTAGTGTGCGCCGCTCCATTGTTTCACGTGGACTGCTGAAACGCTCGCTTCCCACCCCCGGGTTCCCGGGTTCGATTCCCGGCGGGGTCAGGGATTTTCTCTGCCTCGTGATGACTCGGTGTTGTGAGATGTCCTTAGGTTAGTTAAGTTTAAGTAGTTCTAAGTTCTAGGGGACTGATGACCATAGATGTTAAGTCCCATAGTGCTCAGAGCCATTTTTGCTGAAACCCGCGAGAAAGTGACGCTGCGCTCGCGCGATAATAAATCGCTAATGTGCGTCGAGCCTGACCAGAACAGGAGACAAGGTGATAGAACATCCGTTAAGACATAAAGGAATAAATTCTATGGTACTCTATACAGGGTGGTCCATTACCGTGACCGGCCAAATATCCCACGCGCAATTTGTTTTCTTCTGATGTGCTAATTATCCGCGACAGCAGCTAAATTACCTACTTGGGCATCATCATTTGTTGCAAGTCTTGGTTGACATTTCACATGTGGCTGAACACTTCCTCTTTCCTTAAATAACGTAACTATCCGGCGAACGGTCCGGATACCTGGATCATGTCGTCCAAGATACCGAGCAACATACATAGCACACGCCCGTTGGGCATTATACTGTCCGCACAGGCGGAATGTTACGTGATACCACGTACTTATACGTTTTCGACTATCACAGCGCCATCTATCACAAAGCGAAAAAAGTGGTCCAACTAATACATTCATATTTATTTGCGTACTACACGAATATGTAATAAAAATAGGGGGTTACTATCTAAAAAAAAATAGTTTATATCCGTTTGACCTATGGTAACGCCATCTAGCGGGCCAACCATGGGGCCATCTGGTTTCCCTCTCAAGCTAGATGAGTTTCGTTCTTTGTAACTCCTTTCGTTTGATGCTTATTTCGTGAGATATTTGGCCCAGTCACTATCAATGGACCACCCTGTATACAGAAAATAACTGTAGATGTAGATTGCAAGATCTACTGTAAGGTGAAAAGCTTGCACAATAGAGGAATTCGTGGCAGGCCGAATGAAACGATTCAGAATGCTGATGGTTCAAAAAATCTTCTGAGATAACGTACCTCACAGAAACAATGTAACGATTGGACAAAAGCAGGCAGTGAAAATAAGGATAAGACGTGGTTTCCACCCTCGGTCGTAGTCATGTGGATACTTTTCCAAGGAGTTTGGCATTTTTAGTGCACAAATTCACTGTCACAGTACGTATATACGCTACAGTAATGAATCACACAAAATCCATCACAATTTCCGAACATTGATGCCCAAACCTACAACGCTAGAGCGGAAAAATGGCTTTCATTATCCATTATTGAGGCTCTTAGTCGGTCAGAAACGAGTTCAATATGAAGAAATTAAATCTTTGGTCACTTGCCCAATAACATAAAATGTAGCAAATCAGGTTTTAAATCTAGCCTAAATTCATTTCTCATGGACAATTCCTATTCCAGAGATCGCATTTTTATGTAAAATATGGTAACATACAGTAAAAAAAAAAAACTAGGTTTTATGTGTAATTGCATGAGTTGGACTAATAAGTAATTTGTTGATTAATTTGAACACTAATTGCGTAGCACCCTCTGCATAGCTTGTAAACCGGCTAGATTTGCATAATTTCAATAAAAGGATCCTTCAAATGATATATGGAATACGTAACTAACTAACTAATATTCATCTGTCATCGCATTAGCAACAACCACTCCTCCTACGACAAAACGCAGTTATTGTCCGTGTAGGAAAAACATATGATTCGTTTGTTGAAGATATTATTCATAGTGTTCCTCATTTAACTCCAAAAAGCAGTACAGCTATAATCTGAAAGCGTCCCTGTTCACAAATGCAACGCCTCCCACTTCCTGTGGTAATGGAAAACAAGTGCGAATCACGCGCGACCACCTACGCATCCACGGCTAACACCAGTGCGCTCTCCAGATTCGCGCATCCATATTCATGGTAAGCCGTTCCCCAGTAATGCCATAATCTGACGCCCCGGGGCAATGCCGTCCGTATTAGGCCTCCATTGCAGGCGTTCGCCGCTCCGATGCCTGCTGCAGCAGCAGCGACTTAGCGAAGTCCCAACTCGCTGCGCCGCCTTCATTAACTGCCGTTTGAACGACTTTTTAACTTCTTTTCAGAAGACCATCAGGCTGTGGGAAACCAGTTGATGTGCACGTTACAGTGGCCGATAATAAAGTTCTGGCGTAGCCCGTATAACGATTTTAAAACAGCGCAGTAGCTTCGTAGACGTTCCATTAGTGACAGATGTGTGTGCTTATGATACAGCTAATGCTGGTAGTTAAACATCCAACCGGTAAGTGTCATTTTCGTACAAGCAATGAAATCTTAAGCACTCAATACGATGTATTTTTCGTAAGGAAGTGTATCTGTTGCTAATATTATGACGATTGTTAATAATTACAAATTTATTACGTTTGATTATTAAAATGTATTGTAAAAATCATGTTACGTGATATGTGAATATTTGCGTTTCCAATAACTGACTATATGCTAGCGTAAGAATTACCCGCCAGGATAGCCGAGAGCGCTAACGCGCTGCTTCCTGGACTCGGGTAGACGCACCGACCCAGGATCGAATCCGCCCGGCGGATTAACGACGAGTGCCGGTGTGTCGGACAGCCTGGATGTGGTTTTTAGGCGGTTTTCCACATCCCGCTAGGTGAATACCCCCACGTTCCGCCTCAGTTACACGACTCGCCGACATCTGAACACGTTCGCACTATTCCATGAATTACACTAGACGCAGACAGCTGGAGTATACTAATTCCGTCCCGGTGGGTACGCGGTGGCGGCAGTTATGGGATCTGGCCACCCCTTCTGAAGTGTTGGCAGAAGAGCCAACACTGTGTTGCTAGAGGAGGCCGAAATGCACGCGTTTAGTTACACGCTGACTGGCGCGAGGTCTGGAACAAGTACATAGTTGATATAATACTTAACTTTAATCCACAATTGGTGTACATCGCTCTTGACGGTACATGTTATAATCTCAATATCAAGTGCTATGGCGCCTTGCTAGGTCGTAGCAAATGACGTAGCTGAAGGCTATGCTAACTATCGTCTCGGCAAATGAGAGCGTAGTTGTCAGTGATCCATCTCTGGCTAAGTCGGCTGTACAACTGGGGCGAGTGTTAGGAAGTCTCTCTAGACCTGCCGTGTGGTGGCGCTCGGTCTGCAATCACTGACAGTGGCGACACGCGGGTCCGACGTATACTAACGGACCGCGGCCGATTTAAAGGCTACCACCTAGCAAGTGTGATGTCTGGCGGTGACACCACACCTTCATCCTAACCTTGGCAAATCCGCTCCTAACAATGCCGACAATGCGTCAGTGCGAGACATACCACCCAGTGAAAGAAAGAATGCTAGCGTAAGAATTGCATCTGTATAGCCTCAGTGTTAGATACATCATGAGAAATTTGTAACGTGTATTTTGTCAGTGTATGATACCGGTGAAACGAAACAGGTCAGTTACGAAAATATAGAGTTTTCAGAAACTGTTTGTTTATTAATCACTTTAAAAGATATTAATCTTGTGACTGATGCAAAGTAAAAACCGCGGGATAGCGAGATGTAGGACTGCAAGCTGACCAACCATGATTAATCTCTGTCAATCCGAAGTGAGTGCATTCGCAAGCATGTTGTGGGCCAGTGAATTACTTTTTGGGGTCTACAGGTACAGTTGGGGTTCAGACATCAGTATAATTGGACGCGTTTACACTGAGCTCTGAAAAGGTGTTTTAATTTTGCGGAACTATGGGCATAGAATGATTGTGGTGTGCTTTAAAGTGTTAACGGGTGATCATTAAAAACGAATGTACGAAATCTGTATTTTTTGTCTGCATTGTAATCTCCTAAATAACTCAGTTCGACTACATACCTAGGAATTACAATTACGAGCAACTTAAATTGGAAGTACCACATAGATAATATTGTGGGGAAGGCGAAACAAAGACTGCACTTTGTTGGCAGAACATTTAGAAGATGCGACAAACCCACTAAAGAGACAGCCTACTTTTCACTTGTCCGTCCTCTGCTGGAATAATATTGCGCGGTATGGGACCGTTACCAGGTAGGATTGATGGAGGACATCTAATAAGTGCTAAGAAGGGCAGCTCGTTTCGTGTTATCGCGCAATAGGTGTGAGAGTGTCACTGATACGATACGCGGATTGGGGTGGCAGTCACTGAAACAAAGGCGGTTTTCTTTGCGGCGAGATCTATTTACGAAATATCTATCACCAACTTTCTCTTCCGAATGCGTAAATATTTTGTTGACACCCACCTACGTAGGGAGAAATGATCATCATAATAAAATAAGAGAAATCAGAGCTCGAACGGAAAAATTTTGTTGTTCCTTTTTCTCACGTGCCATTCGAGAGTGGAATGGTAGAGAAGTAGCATGAAAATAGTTCGATGAACCCTCTGCCAGGCACTTAAGTGTAAATTGCAGAGTAATCATGTAGAGGCAGATGTAGATGTAGAGATCCCCATTGTGTAACATAAAATTCGAGACCGAGAAATGACCAAAGTGACAGGTTTGTGGAATACTGAGCGAGCATCCTACTTCACAGACAATTGTTAATTATTTTTGATTAACAGGTGAACGATGTATAAAGTCTGTGTTCAAAGTGTCTGTGATTCCATGTGAATATCGTAATGTTAACACCAGATTTGATCGGACATGGCATAAAATTCATATCCAAGGTATGATAACGTATTGGAACTTCCGTTCGCATACTTTCTCTAAGTCAATAGCTAGTAAAACTCTAGAATCAGAAAACATGAGCTGCACCCATTAGATACTGTTAGTTAGGGTGACTGGTTCTGTTACAGATTCTCCGGTTGAAGAACTCTAAACGTTTTCTAACAGGGTAGAAGTGGGCTGCAGATAAACACCACCGAAAGGTGAGGAATCACTCTTTTTTCAGAAAGCCACAAGTACATCGGGATGCCACTAAGTCACATATTATACGTCGTGATTCAGCTGCTCCTACCGAAGTAGTTTTATGCAACTTGTCCTTCACGAAACCATGAGTGAGATTTTCATATACTCTCGCTCGCTACGCGCAGACTACCAGTACTACACAGCAAGTTAACAGGGCCAATTTGCAGGAAATTTAATGCAGCTAAATTTTACGCTGCCTGCAGTTTTAGAATTATTAAAAAAAAAGTTCAAAACTGAACGTCAAACCTATCACCCCCCCCCCCCCCCCCCGCCCCTTCCTCACTCATCCTCCACGTGTCACGATTTCTACTATGTTGCTCATGGCACTTCCCCCTACCAGTTACAGAAATTTTCAACTGCACGAATTATAACCCACATTCGACGTTTTTTGGTCTTCACTGACTGCCCTTATTGCGCCACTGGCTTAGTCGAGCACTTACAAATTGTAGAACTGACGTTTATGTAAATTTACCTTACAGTTTTGAGAATATGAACAGCATAAAAAAACGATTACAGTGTTGTATTCGTCAGGCCTGACTACGAAAGTAAGTTTGGATCGAACTGTCAACTTAATTAGTTTTACGGTAACGTTTAGAGTACGCGTTTTTGTTTTATTATCCCCATGGCCACGTTTAAATGAATAATGTTAACGAAATAGCTGATTACTCTGGTGGATTAGTAGCCCAATCAACAGAGACCAAGGAAGGTCGTATATCTGGAATAGTTCGGGTAGTCGGAAGTTCGTATGTCGCGATAGAAAGAAATGCCTCAATGTGTGAGAGTCTGATGGTACGTCTGAATATCACTTTAGTATGTTTTTCTCGAGTTACACGAAAATCATGGCCTACAGCGAAACCGTATCCCAGTACAAAAATTAACTACATTAAATTTCCTAAAAAATGGTCCTGTTCATTTTTTTCTGTAGGTGTAATAATTTGCGCGTAGCGAAACAGAGAATGTGAAAATTTCATGCGTGGCCGGGTATAAGATTATGGGTTGCCTAAATGCATTAGTAGATACAGCTGAAACACCTTGTATTCATGAGCCTGAAGGTAATACCACCTGATGAACAGCATATTGGTTCACCCTGTATTGGTTCGCCTTCGGAACGTAGTACTGTGCGATTCTGTGTGGCAGGATTTCGACAAGCCTCTGCTAGATATCTGGAGGCATGTGGCACCGGATAGCTACATTAAGTTCACCTAATTCCCTTAAGTAATGAACCGGTGACTTGCGGGTGCGGAACCGGCGCTCATTATCGTACAAGATATGTCACAGCCAGTTCACATCAGGCAAATTTGGTAACCATGATTTCAACGTGATTCATTGACATTCTTCTCGTGTCTCTGTACCATGACCCTGCCATTCCAACACCGGGCGGATATCCATCTGAACGGTGAAATCAGCGTCGGGTAAGACATCAAGCATGAAGGGATACAGATGGTCCGCAATAATGCTTATATAGCTGTTCAATTACTAGCACAGGTCCCTGGAAGCCCTGATGAAACTCCCCCGTAGCATAAAACGGCCAACATCGCCCTGCGTCCACGGAGCGGTACCAGGTTTCCCTCATAAAAGGTACATAAAGTGCGAATATCCGCTACCATTTGTAGTGTTGGCAGAAGAGCCAACACTGTGTTGCTAGAGGAGGCCGAAATGCACGCGTTTAATTACACGCTGACTGGCGCGAAGTCTGGAACAGTTAAGGGAATAAATAGAAGCAAATAAAGTACATAGTTGATATAATACTTAACTTTAATCCACAATTGGTGTACATTGCTCTTGACGGTACATGTTATAATCTCAATACCAAGTGCTATGGCGCCTTGCTAGGTCGTAGCAAATGACGTAGCTGAAGGCTATGCTAACTATCGTCTCGGCAAATGAGAGGGTAGTTGTCAGTGATCCATCTCTGGCTAAGTCGGCTGTACAACTGGGGCTAGTGCTAGTAAGTCTCTCTAGACCTGCCGTGTGGTGGCGCTCGGTCTGCAATCACTGACAGTGGCGACACGCGGGTCCGACGTATATTACCGGACCGCAGCCGATTTAAAGGCTACCACCTAACAAGAGTGGTGTCAGGCGGTGACACCACACCATTCACATTTCTTTTTTTCTCTATGCGTGACGCCATTGCCTTTCCCTTACCTTCATTAACAATATGTTATCACTTTCCTCTTTCTGTCCTTCTTTGACACCTTTCTCCTGGGTGCAGTGCTGTTTGCACTCGTAGTTTGAATCTACCATCCGGTAATTCTTATTTCTTGTTATGCGTATAATAAAAGAACGTATGCTGTGCAGTATAGTAATTTTTGAATGCAGTATTCTATACGAGGAGTAGATTGCAATATTCTTGTATTAATATACGCAATGTAAAATACGTAGAACGCCTGGTTAGATGTAAGAGATGTCCTTAATCTTGCGAGGTTAAATAATTCAATAAATTACTAAATAAAAATACAATATATTTGCCTCTAGAACGTTGGTGAAAATATTCAAGGCAACTGTTTCTCTTGCATGGTTTTATTCCTTGCTGCGAGTGGTTGGCTAAGTTACCTCCTCTGTTCTAGCTCCTGCTGCGAAAGATGGAAATTACCTTTTCTGCAGGAGCTATAAACTCTCGAGTACATCATCCCGTTTAATAGAAAGGCTTCGTAGATTACTCCCACCTCAAGTGGGAAATTTGTGGGCTGCTCATCAACTTTCACTACATTCCCCCCTTCTTCTCCCCGTCGCCTTTTTCTGTTCACATGGGACGAGAGAACTGCAAAATTGACTTGCCGATCGTAGGGTGGTTATGTTTTTCTCTCAACCATACTCTTTCAAGGCAAGAAAGATAAATACATACCTACAAGATGTATCGCAAGATACTTTACAGGAGGTTACATATTAATACTGCAAAATATCTTAAGACAATTAGCAGGTGGCTCTTACATATGTCCAGTACCATAGAAGTGTCAGGCAGATGTCTTGTTAGATACAACGTAGTGAGTCCGGCGCAGAGACCATTAGAGATGGTTTTTTGTTGTAGTTCACCAAGCCTAGGGCGTAAATGTGTCACTCGGATGAGTGACAAGCCTTTCGACAGTCTGTTTTTATTCAGACGTGCATATCTATAAACACAGGAATGAAACGGAGGAAGGAAGTAAAACCAAGGACTCGTGCATAAAACACTTTCTACAACAGAATCACAGAGAAACGTGGGCCAATGTTTAAGACTGTACAATTGTATTCTATGTCATCAGTATTGTAATTAATCCGCAACTAGAGGTTGGATATCGGAAAGTAAAACCCAACTGAATTCATCTCTTTCAGTACTACGATAATAGCAGCAAAATTTTAGATTTCCATTCGAATAAGGGAAGATCATTTCGATATCTGTGCAACAAAAGAGAGACTATAGGCATTTAGTGATGTCTTTCTCATAATTCTTTTGGGAGGCAACATAATTTCAGTATCCTAAACAGTGCAGGACATAACTTAGGTGAACAGCTTAACAGAATCACCGTTATACTCGTATAAGGGGCGATCGAAGAGTTTCCGTTTGAGGGCGTTGCTGCAACTTATATTTGGGGGCATTGCTGCAACGTATATGTACGCAGCGCGACAGCGATGCGTGTATAGAAGCACCAACTAGTAGGTAAGGGATTAGTGGAGTAGTCGTCCCTTTCCGACGTGCGTCCGGTAATTGTGGCAACCAGAACCTGCTTCCAAACAGGATAAAATTGCTGTTATTCTTTTCTTGGCTACCGATGGATAAACACTGGTAGGAACCCAACGGAGAATGAAGAACGTGTGTGGGGTCGCACGTCTGTCAAAAACCACTGTTGTGAATGGTTTGCCCAGTTCCGTGCTATTCGCGATTGGACAAATATTGAAAATGTCGTAACGCCAACTCAAGAGCGAGACACCCAGCTACCCGCCCTATAGTCCTGACCTCTCCCAATGCGATTTACACCCCTTCGGTCCTTCACAAAAGGCACTGAAGAGTCGACGATTTTTATCGGACGAGGATGTGCGGCAAGCAGACAGTTACTGACTTCTTCACTCAGTAAGACACGGTGTTTTTCGAAAGAGGTGTTTTTAGCTAGGTGCCTCGATGAGGTGATTGTCTCAATGCTCACGCCGATATTTCCTGATGGCCATACCGATTTTGGACTCTACGGCCTTCGAAAGGAAATCTTTTGATCGCCTCTTATACACTGCTGTGCATAACCTATAGACGAGACAGATAAATGACTGAATGTGGGGGGCCATGTTTCCAGAGATCTCTTATCGCGCACAGAAAGCTGGACGCGCGTGGGGTGGGTTGAGCGTGACTCCAGCACCAAATGGGGCTGGCCCCGCTACATGAGCCAGTTGAAGGACCTGGAAAGGATGGTGTGGTTTGTGTCAATCAGCGAGCAGTTAGGCTTACTGTGGTGGTGCTCTTTAATACGAAATGATATGCAGACAACAACAGGATGACTTCGCAAGGGGAAGAATCATTGGGAAACTGCAAGAAGGACGAAGTTTAACGAGTGTACCCCCAAGAGATCGGTATTGCTCACAGAATTGTTTTAGGTTCATGGGAAGCTATCCGAACTGCAGGCAGTACTGCTCGCAGGAGAATAGATGGTCGACCAGGTCAGCTACAGAGCCATCAAGAGACGCACGTCAAACAAAAGGTACAAATACCATCACATTTAACATGACTGAAAGGCACCCAGCCATACGCTCCATAGTGTTACGGCGACTGCGTGGGGGTTGTCTCTTCGCCCGGCGATCAGTACATTTTGTTTCGTTGACAGCTGTATATCGGCGGCAACTTTTGTGATGGTGAGACAAACGAGCAATGGGGTCGCGTACTCTTCCCCGGATTAGATCAGATTCAGTCATAGTAGTGAGTCTGGACGTACCCTCATATCGCCTGATATGAGAACACGAAAGACACTCAGGAACATTGTCGAACATGATTGTTTTGTGGTTCCCTGTGTTACGGTGTGGGGAGGCGTAATGTTGCATCGGCTTACTGACTTCCAGATCCTTGAACACGTTACAGTCACCGGTCAGTGTTTTGCGAAGCTGTACTGCTTCACCATGTGCGTCTTATCATGGGTGCACTCGCCCGTGACTTCATCTCAATGGATGACAAAGCGTATCGAACAGCGTAAGTGGAGGAGCTCTTGCGAAGACATGATATTCAACGAATGGACTATCGTACCACTTCCCTCGACTTAAATAGCATCGAGCACGTGTGGTATGAAATTGGGAGCATTATTGCACCATGGTCTTGGGATGGCGTCTTTGATTAGTAATGAAGACGTCAACTGTCCCGTGTTCGAAACATACCAACGCTTATATTTCGGTTAACAACCGTCAATGGCGGCCGAGGACTTCAGGCATAAGAAGCCAATCTCATTCCACCAACGGCCTTGTCCAAGAGGGCGAAGTAGCGGGCAGAGTTTCAGAGCACTCTCTTGTCCTTGAGGTGGAAAACTCCCCCAAAGGTGGAAGAATCAGCAATGATCAACGGTATGAGGATGCTGAAGGCAATGGAAACCACTGCATTAAAGACAGATAACATGTATCCACGGAACATGTGGGTTGTAACTGAAAAAGTGTCATGATGATCTCTCCATTGGCAAAAGATTCCGGAATTGTCGCTCATTCCGATCTCCAGGAGGGGACTGCCAACGAAGAGGTGACCATGAGACAAAGATTCAATAACCAACTAAAGGACAACGTTCCAGGAGTCGGGGCGTGGAATAACGGAAGCCTGAACCTGGTAGGGAAGCTAGGAAATGTGAAAATGGAAATGAAAATGCTTAGTCTAGATACAGTTGGGGGTCAATGAAGTGAAAAGAGGACAAGGATTTCTGGTCGGGTGGGTACGGGCTGATGTCAACAGCAGCAGAAAATGGTATACCACGAGTGGGACTCGTTATGAATAGAAAAGTAGTGCAGAGACTGGGTTACTGTGAACAGTTCAGTGTTACGGTTGTTCGTATCAGAATCGTCAGTAAAACAGCATCAACAACGATAGTTCAGGTACACAAGTCGACATCGCAAGCTGACGATGAGGAGACAGAGAAAGTATATGAGGATATTGAAATCGTAATTCATTTCGTAAAGGGAGATGAAAATCTAATAATCATGGGGGACTGGAAAGCAGTTGGAACGGAAGGAGTAGGAGAAAAGGTTACAGGGGAATATGGGCTTGAGAGAGGAGAAAGACCAATTTGAGTTCTGTAATTACAGCTAGTAATAACGAACAATCTCTTCAAGAATCACAAAAGGACGATATATACTTGGAAAAAGCGGGGTGATACTGCAAGATTTCAATTGTATTACATGATGGTCAGACAAAGATTCCGAAATCGGATATTGTATTGTAAGGCCTCCGCAGGAGCAGATATAGACTCATATCACAATGTAGCAGCCGTGAAGAATAGGCTGAAGTTTAAGAGATTAGTAAGGAAGAATCAACACACAAAGAAATGGGATGCAGAAGCACTAAGCTATGACTAGACTCGCTTGAAGTTTTCTAAGGCTATGGATACAGCAATAAGAAATAGGTGACTAAGCACTACAGTTGAAGACGAATGTAGATAAAAGTAATTGCGAAGAAACCATGGGTAACAGACGATATACTTTAGTTGATCGACGAAAGGTTGAAGTACAGAGGTGGTCAGGAAAATTCAGGAATACAGAAATACAAGTCGCTTTTTTTTTTGCTGTATTGACCTTAAACAGCATTATTTATACTCCATGTGGCTGAAATGAGTGACATCTCAACATAAGTAGCCTTTAAAAACTGTCACAAAACCGGGTGAGCACTTCATCGATAGCTGTTAATTATGTATTTAGCACCAATGTATGTAATGTTAAAAAAGAGAAACTTCCGCTTAAAAGTATCGTTTCGGACATATTTTATTAACATACACTGGTAGAACTGCAGGATAAAATTTTCGTTCTCCTCGCAGAAGCTGACAGAAGTGAGCATTACTGACACACGTGTATATCTCTGAGCCAAATCCACTGCTAGGAGATGTGGACTGCAGCGGTCTTAAGTATTTACACATCGTCTTAGCACGAAGTGAATATGGAGTGCAGGGAAGCTAAAAGGAAATGACTGCCTGAAAAATGTGAACAAATTGAAAAAGAAGTGATTGTCGGAAGGATTGACTCAGCATATAGGCAAGTCAAAAAAACCTTCAGTGATATTAAAAGAGTGCAACGGCAATCCCACTGCTAAATGCAGAGAAGAGAGCAGATAGGTGGAAAGAGTACATCGAGGGCATATATGAGGGGAAGACTTGACTAATGTGATAGAAGAAGAAAAAGCAGTCGATGGGGGATCTAACAGTAGAATCCGAATTTAAGAGAATTTTCGAAGACTTAAAATCAAATAAGGAAGAAGGATTGAGAACATTCTACCAGAATTCTAACATCGTCGGGGAAAGTGGCAAGAAACCGACTAATCAAGTTCGTGTGCAGAATGTATGAGTCTGACTATATACCACCTGACTTTAGAGAAAATATCATCCACACAACAGCTGACAAGTGCGAATATTATCGCTCAATCAGCTTAACAGATCATGCATCCAAACTGTTGACAAGAATAATATACCGAAGAATGGAAAAGAAAATTGAGAAAGTTAGATAATCAGTCTGGCTTTAAGAAAGGTAAAAGAGCCAGAGAGGCAACGCTGTCATTGCGGTTGGTAATCGAAGCGGAACTAAAGAAAAATCAACACACGTTGATAGGGTTTGTCGACCTGGAGAAGGTGTTCGACAATGTGTAATGGTGCAAGATAGTCGAAATTCTGAGAAAAATAGGGGTAAGCTACAGGGAGAGACTGAACATATATAATATGTACAAGAGCCAAGAGGGAACAATAAGAGTGACAATCAAGAGCGAAGGGTGTAAGACAGGAATGTAATCTTTCACCCTTACTGTTCAACCTGTACATCGAAGAAGCAGTGAGGGAAACAGAAGAGATATTCAGAAATGGAATTAAAATTCTGGTGGAAGAATGTCTATGATACGATTCGCTGATGACATGACTATCCTCAGTGGTTCAAAATGGCTCAAATTGCTTTGAGCACTATGGGACTTAACATCTGAGGTCATCAGTCCCCTAAAACTTAGAACTACTTAGACCTAACTAAAGTAAGGACATCACACACATCCATGCCCGAGGCGGTCGCGCGATTCCAGACGGAAGCGCCTAGAATCGCTCTGCCACACCGGTCGGCTTATCCTCAGTGAAAGTGAAGAAAAATTACATGATCTGTTAAATGGAATGAACAGTATAATAATCGCAGAATATGGATTGATACTAAATAGAAGAAAGACGACAGTAATGAGAAGTAGCAGAAATGAGAACAGCGAGAAACCTAACATGATGATTAATGGTCAAGAAGTAGATGAAGTTAAGGAATTCTGTTACCTAGGCGGCAAGATAGCCAGTGACGGCAGTAGCAAGGAGGACATCAAAAGCAGACGAGGAATGGCAAAAAGGGCATTCGTGGCCAAGAGAAGTCTACTAGTATCAAACATAGGCCTTAATTTTAGGGAGAAGTTTCTGAGAATGTACGTTTGGAGCACAGAACTGTATGGTAGGGAAACATGGAGTGTGGGAAAACGGGAACAGAAGAGAACCGAAGCATTTGAGATGTGGTGCTACAGCTGAATGTGGACTGATAAGGTAAGGAATGAGGAGGTCCTGCGCAGAATCGGAGAGGAGAGGAGTATGTGAAAACACTGACAAGGAGAAGGGACAGGGTGATAGGACATGTCTTAAGGCATGAGGAAATGACTTCCATGGATAGAGGGAGCTGTAGAGGGTAAAAAATGTAGAGGAAGACAGAAATTGGAATACATCCAGCAAATAATAGAGAACGTAGGTTGGATTCAATTGCTACTTTGATATGAAGAGGTTGACACTGGAGAGGAATTCGTGGCGGGCAGCAACAAACCAGTCCGGAGACTGATGACTCAAAAAAAGAAAAAAGTTGCACCATGTCCAAGTGCAGCAAAAACCGTCCAGCATTCATCAGCCGCGCTAGTAGAGGAATTGAACTCCTGTCGGAGGCGAGTTAGTAATGAAACGGTCGTTACTACTGTTACATCGTTATGAAAACACACTTAAATTGTCTATGCGTGCCTTACAGCTAACTGCGCCGTTTACAAAAACCTAAAAACTATTTTTTGGGCTGCCAGAAAGCGACAGAGAATGTACTGACCAAAATTACCAGTCTGCAAGTTCACATTTCTCTTTCAGCTCGATGAAAGCATATATTCTTACTTGCTATTTGCCCTGCGTGATCAAGAACTATGATTATAAATAAAAGTTTTCAGTTTTAACTAATTAATATATTCAAGTAAAAGTAACACAGACATGATAAAAATACCGCTACCGGAAACAGCGCTATTAACATTTCTATGGGAAATTCCTCTCGAAAATCATCTCCCCACTTGCCGCGCTGTTTTGTCAAGATTTCCAGCGGCGCACGAACCGTTACTTCCGTGAAATCTAAATGACCCAGGACGGTTTCATTCCTCGCCAGTTCATGTCCTACTTTTATCGAAAACGTTTTTGATAACTGACCGGCTTAGACGGCAGGCGTTGACTGACGCGGTCAGATTGATATCTCGGTGCGCAGTGTCTCTTCTAACTGTCTCTCTGGCCATATTGATATATACGGGAGCTGTGGACCGCCAAACGGAACATCTGTTATTAACCTCGCTACGCACAGGTGGCCCCTTTCCCACACACGTATTAATTAATACCTTTGTCATTTAACAATTTACAATCTTATTAATTTTTGTATAAATAGCTTTAAGTTTGTTTTAGTTACTGACAAAGTCTTAGATTGAGTGTATTTAAACTTTGCCGCCTAGAATTTATAGAACGGAACCAACAGTAGAACATGACCTCTGAACTGCCTCCTTAAGATTCGTTGTGACCATTATTATTTGCAATACAGCCTTGAAACTTGAGACAGCCATATAGTCTCCTGACGGTAATCGAGTGCTGTAAGTTAAAACTTTCTAACAGAAATGCAAGTCAAACTTAATCTGCCATGAATAAGGAGATTTTCATTCCAAATTTGGTTTCTAGTAAATAACTTGGAAACTAATAGAGGTAGCATATTAGTGTCACATAGTTAATGGTTTTATATGTAACTGATGTTATATACGAATTTTCAGCTTTCTGAGTTGAATACATAGCGCCTTCATTTTTTCGTAAAAACGTCGATTTTGACCAAAATATTGCTCTGATCAATTCGAGACTTGTAACTTTTTATTACGACATACTCTTGCATATTCTGACCAACTTGAGCTTTCTAGTTTTATTGTTTAGCGTTACTTGTTTTTTTCTTAAGACAATATATTTTGCCTGACGTATTCGTTTAATCATTCTGAGACTTAAAAAAGTTAACGTTAATATACTTTAGCATACAGTGACTATGTTTGGAAAATTTGTTTTAATTTTTAATTTCAGTAGTAGATTATGGTGTAATCCTATGTATGCATGCACGTTATGATGGCATGGTGCTGGTAATAGTGAACTGGGGTAAGCCCCAGCACACTCGCTCGTCTCTGTACCTCTTACAATGATACAGCGCTTGTTACGCCTCATTCCTTACCAACCCTGTGACCGGCATGGCATGCATACCGTCCCTGGTGACCACACAGTCTATTTAGAAACATGTCCCAACTTTTGTAATATTCAAGGGAACATCATGAGTCATGGAGACTTCAGGGTAACTTCTATGTTTGAATAAAAGAGTCATTCCTGCTCTTCTCATCTCATACTTTTCAAGTAGGTTGTGTACTATTCTTAGCAGTTATTTTTATTTATGGTTCAGGTTGATTAGAGCTTTATTTGTGAATAGAACCGGTAAACTTTTTAGTGACTCGCAATTTCTTTGAATACATTCAAGTATCTGTCTAATTGCCCGTCAGTATAGTTTAATACTACGTGGAAGTTAATCTGATTCATGAGACACGTCTTCATTGTGACGCAAGTTTTATTTGATGCCAAGGGAATAACATCACAAAGCACTAAAATAAACGCATCTGCCGCAGCAGACGTTGGGCACTTGGGTGGTTGTAGCGATTATGGGATTAGTCTTGACACAATATCGATGGACATAACAAGCAGAAATTTTTGCACCTACAGATGTGTTTTCCAGATGGCGCTGCACTGCTTTGAGCCTGGCGTGAAGGTCGCAAGCTGATGCAACGAGATAGATGACTGGATTTTGTTACCGTAGTTTTTACTTTTGGGAACCATATAAACAAACACCTCAATCAGCACGTGAAGCAGAGGTCCACAAATTAACATATTGTAGTCTAAAGGGTCCTCGGAATGGAACAGAAAGAAGACACTTAAGTCAGTGAAATTCTTTTTTTAATTATTGGATGTAGTGCTCCCGTGTACTAATGCACTTGGTCCAGCAAAGCTCCCGTACCTTTATACCACGTCGGAAACGAGATTCTTTCAGGATTGCAAATACCCGTCAATTTCGTCTCTCTGATATTCGTCTGAAGAGAATCTCCGGCCTCCAAGGAAAATATTGAGTTTATGGAGGAGATGGAAATTTGATGGAGCAAAATCAGGTGCATAAGGAGGGTGTAGCAACAGTTAGTCTCGCAGTTTATGTAGTTTTGCAATGGCAAAGAAACTTGCATATGGTCGCGAGTTGTCTTGTTGAAAACTTACATTCTTCTTTACCAAACCTGGCATTTTTCATGTTAGTTTCGCTGTAGTTTGTCCAGGAGGTCATCATACTATTCTCCCATAACTGTTTGACCTGTGGGAAGATAATGTATCAGAATAATTTCTGTCGAATCCAAAAAGACTGATATCATGACCTTTCGGGCCGACCATACTGCCTTTGCTTTCTTTGCTGATGCTGAATCAACATGTTTCCACTGCTTTGCGCAGTCCCTTTGCGAAAGACGGCCAACGGCTGTACCGTCACATTTGAGGCGACATTGTATTTCATTATCAATATTTGCATTTGCTGAAAGATCACTGCCAAGGTATGGGACGAGATCTATGTGCTGCAGGACTTTCCCTTGGTCTGTGATTCTTGGTGGTCTGGCGACGGCGTTGGGTGCAGATTGGTGTATGATCTGCGTCTTTTGGACGTTAAGGGTTAGACCAACGCCCGTGTATGAATCATAATATGCATATAGAATAGGTTATAGATCTTCTTCTGAGTTGGGAAGAATGACATTATTATGTGCATAATGAAGTTCAGTGATGACTGCAGTGGGTTATTAAGTCTTGACTAGTAGTCTGTTCAGATTGAACAGACCACCACCAATCCTGTACTCTATTTCTACGCCCTATGTCACCTTCCCGCTTCCCGTCGAGAAGATGAAGTATAGTTCCACCAAATATCGAAAATAAAATTGGAGCTGTCACACAATATTCCTTCGGACTTGCTGTAATTTCCAAATTCTCCCCAAGCATATTGTTCACATGAATCATGACATTCAAGTTATCGTGCAGTAGTCTAATAATGTTAATGTAGTTGAAAGGACAGCCTATTTTAGCTACGATATTCCACAAGCCATCTCTACTAATATGTTCTATTATTATGTGGGAAACTTGCAGCGCTGGTGCTAAGATCTGGTGGTATTTCGGCGCGCTTTCCAAACCGTGTTCGTATAACAGGGGAAATAAGGGAAGGCGGCTCTCGTTAGTGCCATTTCAAATACTTATAGGCAGAGCTCAGACGGTTGCCAGACATTCATCACTATCATAGACGCAAACGGCTGCAAAATACTAACGCGAATTCTTTACAGACGACTGGAAAAACTGGTAGAAGGCGACCTCGGCGAAGATCAGTTTGGATTCCGCAGAAATGTTGGAACACGTGAGGCAATACTGACCCTATGACTTATCTTAGAAAATAGATTAAGGAAAAGCAAACCTACATTTCTAGCATTTGTAGACTTAGAGAAATCTTTTGATAATGTTGACTGGAATACTCTCTTTCAAATTATAAAGATGGCAGGTGTAAAATACCGGGAGCGAAAGGCTATTTACAATCTGTACAGAAAGCAGATGGCAGTTATAAGAGTCGAGGGGCCTGAAAGGGAAGCAGCGGTTGGGAAGGGAGTGAGACAGGGTTGTACCCTGTCCCAGATATTATTTAATCTGTATATTGAGTAAGAAGTAAAGGAAACAAAAGAAAAATTCGGTGTAGATATTAATGTCCATGGAAAAAAATAAAAACGTTGAGGTTCGTCGATGACATTGTAGTTCTGTCAGAGACAGCAAAGGACTTGGAAGAGCAGTTGAACGGAATGGACAGTGTCTTGAAAGGAGGATATAACATGAACATCAACTAAAGCAATACGAGGATAATGGAATATAGTCGAATGAAGCCGTATGATGCTGAGGGAATTAGATTAGGAAATGAGACACTTAAAGTAGTAAAGGAGTTTTGCTATTTGGGGAGCAAAATAACTGATGATGGTCGAAGTAGAGAGGATATAAAATGTAGACTGGCAATGGCAAGGAAAGCGTTTCTGAAGAAGAGGAATTTGTTAACATCGTTTCTGAAAGTATTTGTATGCTGTGTAGCCATGTATGGAAGTGAAACATGGACGATAAATAGTTTGGACAAGAAGAGAATAGAAGCTTTCGAAATGTGGTGCTACAGAAGAATGCTGAAGATTAGATGGGTAGATCACATAACTAATGAGGAGGTATTGAATAGAACTGAGGAGAAGAGGAGTTTGTGGCACAACTTGACAAGAAGAAGGGACCGGTTGGTAGAACATGTTCTGCGGCATCAAGGGGTAACAAATTTAGCACTGGAGGGCAGCGTGGAGGGTAAAAATCGTAGAGGGAGACCAAGAGATGAATACACTAAGCAGATTCAGAAGTATGTAGGTTGCAGTAAGTACTGGGAGATGAAGAAGCTTGCACAGGATAGAGTAGCATGGAGAGCTGCATCAAACCAGTCTCAGGACTGAAGACAACAACAACAACATCATAGACGCCTGGGACATGATCGGTTGAACCGGGCACCATAGGCTACCAAACAGATTCACCTCTAGTTCACCAAGTCGGTAATATCGACACAGCTCTTACATTCCTGACGTGTTACAGACAGTGTGTGCGCCGCATCTTCGTGGTCTTCGTAACTTTATATTTCAACAAGGTAACGCAAAGCACATGGTTCCCATACTGTGCCAACCAACCTTTGACTGTAAAATTAGCCGACACACTCTGCAGGTCTTTCGCCCACTGAAAACCTCCAGTTATTGGTTTATCAGAGACTGATACGCCACCACTTGCTACTCAAAGCTACTTGAGAACTTTGGCGTGAAGTTGATATAGTGTGTAATAACATCCCACATCGGTCATTCAGACGGCCGGTGTGGCCGAGTGGTTCTAGGCGCTTCATTCTGGAACCGCGCGACCGCTACGGTCGCAGGTTCGAATCCTGCTTCGGTCATGGTTGTGTGTGATGTCCTTAGGTTAGTTAAGTTTAATTAGTTCTAAGTCTAGGGGCTGATGACCTCAGATATTAAGCCCCATACTGCTTAGAGCCATTTGAACCATTTTTTCAAGAGCTTTTCCTGGTTAACAGCTTTTGCCTATTTTAAGAAGTAATTTTAGATTAGTATATCTGTCTTAATGTATAAAATGATAGTGGTTCTCGGTTTTATAAGCCCGTTCGTTATTGTGTATTCCAGACATTATTTAGTGCAGGGTACGGGCTCAGTGGCAGTTCGAACCAACGGCAGCGTGCAGTGTCTGGGTAAATGTTATTGGCTTCATTCAGACTCGAGTTGTCTTGATTGGTAGCATGATTGCATTGTAATTTCTGTTTAATTATATCTGGTATCGGTACAAGACTCAATTGTAAGCCTCTGATAATGGTTCACCGTCTTGCAACTTTTTTGAAAATGAATGCTGTGAGTTCATTTGGCTTAGGCAGCTAGAATCTGTTTCAATGTAAATGTGTGAAGATTTGTTAACATCTTACGTCTCTGAACTCTGGTTTGATGCTCTTTAAGAAATTATGTTTACTGAACCCTAAGAGATCTTAGAATATAAATTGTTTACAGCTTAAGAGAGCTATGGCGCACGCTAATGTAACATAAGAAGTATAGCTCAAGTCGTCTGCTGCTTTAGGGATTAGAAGCCTGCTGTTTGCTTAACTGTTTTGGACGGAAGCCCGTTAATCTTTTTAAATAACTGTGTTCAGCTTAAAGTGGGCTATGTCCCACGTACAAGTAGCTTAAATCAAGTTCAGTTCCTTAAAGGCAGAAGCCCATTAATGTTTCATAAAATCGTGTTTGTGGGCGCAGGCCCCATTGTTTTGTATGTCGGGTTGATTTAATCTTATGTGGGTTAGAGCCTCGTTTACGTCTAGTTACAGCAACGTGTAGAAGCTCGCTGCATGTGTATAAGTGTTTGGTAGGAGGTCCGCTGAGTTTCTAAAAATTATTGCTCTTTCGTAATTGGGTAGAGACTGATTGTGTTATGAATCAAAGTATCTACTAAAGTGCCAGTGCACGCAAAACTTGTGTTGTAGTTATTTTATTTCCAAATAAAATTTGTTAATAGTGGTTCAGTGGCTTACCACTTAAGGATATCTGTATCCAAGCAAAACCGCTCCACGATTAAACCTTTACCAGCACCATATCACTATATACACGATCAATAATTAAACTTTTTTAAATTGGTTTTGTATTTTTGGGGATCCACAGCCCCCTTATGCTTAATAAACGTAAACATTGTCCATTAAGAATGATTTAAAAATAATGTGAAATACAGATGTTACAAATCTACTTTACAATGACGCTTAGTCGAAATTAAGTAAACTTCGCATTACAGCCTACTACGGACCATGCTTACGTTTATTAATTAAAATTTCGTTATTCGCTGTCTTGGTGTGTTAATGGACAGCAGTCTAATCTAGAGAAGCTGTTTTCTTGTTGTAGTTATGATCAGTGGCGGCTGCTGTGTAAGAGCACAATCGCACGTGGTTTTATTTTACTTTGAATGCTGTTAAAGGTGGTGTAGATGCGGTAATCTCAAACACACGGCACTAAATCTACCGCGCTCTGTACATATTACTCCACTAGACTCTGTGAAACAGAGCATAAGGGCAGTGAGCATACCTTCAGTTGTGCGTGTTTTAAGGGGCTTCTGCGCATGGGCAACTGGCGTGACGTAATTCTCTTACAGGCCAAATACATACGGATTTGATAAAAAGAAAGTGTGCACTCTTCACAGTGTGCACTGATAGCTCTTACCATTCGTCTACTGATGTATGTCAGTGCCACCATGTCTTAGCAAACTGCAGCAGAGTTTTATCTACGTTCGCCGTAAATCCCGCTAGGTGGTAGCACACTCCACAGATATGCGCATTCACGCACTATATACTAAAATTAGATCGGACATCAGTATATGTTATAGTTATACTGAAAGAAAAACCATATTTTGTGGGATTCTGAATGAGATATGGTACATAACGTTATGGATTTTAGCATAGAGTAATCTGTTTGAGGCGCTGAGAACCGTAAAGCACATCATAGTTGATTGTGACACTGTAGCATTTATTTGTGCCTCTGACATCTGTTGATGTATCTGTACTGTAGGCCCACATTGTACATATATTTGAATATTCACGAAAAGCTGTCTCACTGGTTTCTCTGATATTCTCTTAAATAGGGAATAAGGGGAATAGTCAAATGACTTTGTTGGTAGATGGTACTGTTTGAATTTAACCATTTCCCCAAACAGCAGTTTGTGTTGGGAGTTAGTTGTCTACTGTGCAGGAACCGGCTTTCCTGTGGAGTGTCAACATGAACTCTGTTGAACCTGTATTAAGTACTAACAGAGAAGAAAATTACTAGGAAAAGTTAGCCACATAGGAACTAGGGCATTTCAGACCAAATCCGTTGTGTGAGAAAAAGATGAAGTCAAACAAGCGTGGCTACAGGCGAACATTTACAAAGAAGTGTGTAATAAGCGTAAGTCGTTATGTTGGTGCCACGTAAGAATGCCTTATTTTCACCCCAGAAGTTCATTCGTTAGTTAATAAATGAATTAGGGACCTTGCATATTTCTCCGAAAAAAACCACGAAAAACTCTCACTTACACAAAAATACGAAACGGACAGTAGCGAAAGCTTAAATAGTATTTCGTTCTTGCCATAAACTGTACTTAACTATGTACAAAACAACGATATTCCTCAAAAACCATTCTTCGTTTTTTCAGACAAATTATGCATATTATGATTATTATTATTATTACTGTTATTATTGACAGCTGTTAAAGTAGTATAAATATTTGTTGAGCGTAACTGTTATACAGCACATGCTATTGATTTCGCACTCTCATATTTATCTGAATTTAAACGTTTGTGAACGCATATCTACGAGCTGCCACTGGTTACGGCCATGAAAAAGATGGAGAACAGCACTAAAACAGTGAAAAGGCTGATGACTGACGCGTAAGGAAGAGAATGGGTCTAATAGATAGGGCGGCGGCAGAGACACGAGATTGCACACAGCTCGATTGCAAAGAAGCCTGGCCTCCTTCTTCGAAACACAGACGTTCCGTGAGGAAGGCTGGACTATGGTGGGTGGAGTGGTGTGGGTTGGGGTTGGCTGCCTGGGTCGTCACGTCCGCAGGCACGTAATGAGGCCGTCAGTTCGCGTCCGATGGGGCGAGTCTTCTGCCGGGCCGACTCGTGACGTCCCAGGGACGCCCGAGGCAGCCGACGAGGTACCTGAGGCCTGGTGGAAACGCGAGGGACGACAGCGGCGCGGAGGCAGCTCCTGGCTAGGGTTGCCAGCTCCAGAAACAGAAAAACCGTGTCAGGCGGATAATTTGCCCTAAAAGCAGGAATATTTATTTTGAGCAGAAGTAGAATCAGATAGGTATATTTAACCGTTTATTAATAATTAAATACAGTCAGTTTGTTGCGAAAGCAATGACAAATTTTTAAAAATATCGTTTTATATATATATGGGCGGGAGGCAACTTCAAATTTCAAACGGGAACACCCATTTTTTATTGCAGAATCAGATTCTACATAAAAAGCTAGGTACATTTTGTCTTAAACATTTGTTTTGATTCTTGGTAGTTGGTGCTGTAATTCAAGAAAATCCACTTTCCCATTAGGTTCGTGAGTCTGTTAGTTTTTTAGTTAATGAGTTTTTAATATTTTTTTTTGTGGGATCTAAAATTCGAAAACCTCTCTCATACCGGCCTGATTTAGCTTCGATTTAGCTTCACTGGTCAGGATAGTAAAAAACATGCGTATATTAAGGGAATTTTCATTCACAAAGCAGGCTTGTCACATTCACACAGTTCGATACTGTTCTATCCTGATTAAATTGAGCTTAACTTAAATTCCATAAGGCAGTGAAGCAATTTCGAAGTCTCGGTGCGACGAAAATTGTCAGTCGATCTCCTGAAAACATTTGTAATAATTATTAACTTTCGGTGATCACATGGGGAAGACCGGAGATCTGCTGGTAAGACCGTGTTAGCCTATTTTTTGAAGTAATAAACTGGATATCTTGAGCATACAAAACGGCAGGTTCGTCCAGTGTAAATCAGACGTTCCCCACTGATCCCGTGCAACGCAGCGTAGTAAGCAGACACTGTCAATAATAATCAGTTAAATAATACGCGAACACACTTACTTTAGTTTAGTTCATGTATTAAATTCCTTCTCATACAGAATCTCATCAATATGGCAACTAGCTCAACAATACATACATATACATCCTCCTTCTTTCACGGGTAATCGGCAAGCTCTTCTTCATTCTGTTCAGAAGAGAAAACATAGATAGCAGAGAAGCCATTCCATGGAGTAAATGGACGCTCCAAGGAATAACTGGGCTTGAAACTATTTTGCATTGATAATCATCGTATATTAAAGTTAAGGAATCGGTAAGATAAGAAGAGATATTTCGAGATATGTACTGAGTTATATAATCTATAAAATTTCTGAAAATATCGCGGAGACACCGCTGCAAGAGACATTACATCGCCCCTCGCAGCGAGCAAAGTTGATATGCATCCACTTTGCGAGCTAACTATTGGCTTAGCTAACTCGTTAGAATTTGTGACACTTATGTTCCTATAAATTTTAAGAAGTTAGTAAGATTTTTAGATTACAAGAATTGAAGGAAAATTGGTATAGGTAACACCGATCTTCGTTACCTAGATACCTAGTTGTTGCTTTCACGTGTTCTGTGGCATACCCGCATCCCACGTACACAACCAGAGAAGATGGACCTATAAAGTTGTTAATCAGGTCTACCTATTCAGGAACTGGCCTTCATAGGGAAACCCCGGAAAACCTGGAGGCTTAGAACCCAACTAAGTATCATAGATGATAGGAAAGACAGAATAATTTAGAAATTTGAGAGATATTCTAGAATTCATAGGAAAGATAAAACTGCCTCATAGCAAAAAAAAAATCTTTAGACATGCAAATTTTTACAATCTTCTGAAAACTTTTCTTCATCGATGTCTTCCTGAACTGCGGTGAAACTGATCGAACCGGAACATGGGACACGGCACGGAGGACAGGCGTCGCATTGGCGTACCGGACAGGAGACGTAACGGAACCTCAGGAACAGGTACTCAGGATTGTGGCATGAAACAATCGAAATTCGTCTAAGGAATGGTCAACTATTAAAGATTCCTGGAAGAGAAGGGTTAGTCGAATTTCTCCAGATTCATTTTGAACTCAAATATGGACCTGATCCATCCAATCTTCCATCTGAGGAATGGGAAAATCCATTCGTCTTATACTTTCCACACCTAGGTGTCTTAATCGATACTGTAGTTGCACAATAACACAACTCCAGATCGGAAAACCATTTTGAAAACATGGATAATTTCATCCATCTTCTTGAGTAAGCCGAATGGTTCTAATCCTGGATTTTTTTTTTATTTCTTTTTTTTTTTTTTTAGTTGGCTTTCCAGGTGGAAGTAGATCTGAATCCATCCTAAGTACGAATGTGGATAGCATGTTAGAATATTAAAAACTTTATTATTAGAGACAATTTCAAAAAAAAAATTATATCTTATTCATACATGATTACAATGAAATTTTTGCTGAAAGAGAACGTTTAATTAAGTCTTGCAGCATGACCTCTCCAGCTGAAATAAATCTTTGTTAGTAGTGACTGACGATCAAATTTTTCTCTTTTATACTCCGATTGCCGCATTTTCTCATGAACATATATGAAAGCAACATAACAATAAACAAATCCAATTGGAAATGACATGTTATTGTAAATTCAATGAAGGACTTTCTTATTAACTCTAATTTTGTAAACACACACTGTTGTTGTTGTGGTCTTCAGTCCTGAGACTGGTTTGATGCAGCTCTCCATGCTACTCTGTCCTGCGCAAGCTTCTTCATCTCCCAGTACCTACTGCAACCTACATCCTTCTGAATCTGCTTAGTGTATTCACCTCTTGGTCTCCCTCTTCGATTTTTACCCTCCACGCTGCCCTCCAATGCTAAATTTGTGATCCCTTGATGCCTCAAAACATGTCCTACCAACCGATCCCTTCTTCTAGTCAAGTTGTGCCACAAACTTCTCTTCTCCCCAATCCTATTCAATACCTCCTCATTAGTTACGTGTTCTACCCACCTTATCTTCAGCATTCTTCTGTAGCACCACATTTCGAAAGCTTCTATTCTCTTCTTGTCCAAACTATTTATCGTCCATGTTTCACTTCCATACATGGCTACACTCCATACAAATATTTTCAGAAACGACTTCCTGACACTTAAATCTATACTTGATGTTAACAAATTTCTCTTCTTCAGAAACGCTTTCCTTGCCATTGCCAGTCTACATTTTATATCCTCTCTACTTCGACCATCATCAATTATTTTACTCCCTAAATAGCAAAATTCCTTTACTACTTAAGTATCTCATTTCCTAATCTAATTCCCTCAGCATCACCCGATTTAATTTGACTACATTCCATTATCCTTGTTTTGCTTTTGTTGATGTTCATCTTATATCCTCCTTTCAAGACACTGTCCATTCCATTCAACTGCTCTTCCAAGTCCTTTGCTGTCTCTGACAGAATTACAATGTCATCAGCGAACCTCAAAGTTTTTACTTCTTCTCCATGAATTAATTAAATTCTCTTGAATAGAATTTAGCCCGCGCCAAAAAAAAACCAAAAGAAAACAAAAAAAAGCGATTCTTTATGTCTGTGGACAGTTGCAATCGATTCTAATTTTCTAAGGTGGTTCATTTGTTCTCCTGTGAACTGTCAGTTTACAAACACTAACTTCACACGCAAGCGCCGTATTCGATCTTATAGTTTCAGTAAATTTATTATCACTGGGGATTAACACTCCCTGAATGTATATTATTTCACACGCACAAGCATCTTTGGTGATCATCGTGTAGACAGATAATCTGTAAGCCTTCACAGCAGCAATAGCTACAGTTTCACTTACATTTCTAAATATTCCTATACTATCACGGTAGCAATCGCTTACTGTTCATTAAACAATCACAGATGTTTGGCATGCTGTCATTTAATCTATCACAGTAGCTGAGGCATACTGTCCTTCGCACTTCAATTTTTTTTTCAACACCCAAATACTTCATACAGACTTTTCATTTAATTTGACACACTTGCCTTAAAAGTACCTCTTTAGGTCTGCATGAGGATATAATCCTTTTATTCTTCCAGAATCCGGATACGCTAATAAATACGCACCAGGATTCGGTATATCAACTATTATATATGTACCTGTATAGAATAGATTCCATTTTCCGATGGTCTTCTTCAACCATGATGACTTGATGTGTCTTCTTAAAAGAATTTTCTGCCCGATATTGAAAGTCTGAATCCGTTTGATGTTTCTGTCATGGATTTCCTTTCGCTGTCTTGCTTTCTCCGTGATATTAATGAGAGCATTGCGAATTTTTTCTCCCCATGACATTTTGGTGTCCTCGAGTTTAGGCAAGTTACCTACCCAAAAGTATCTTTCGTTATCTCTGAACATCAGTTCATTCGGGGTAAAGTTTGAAGAACTATGTGGTAAATTATTATAAATCTGCTCAAACTCGGCCAAATAGTTTATCCAGGTAGTTTGTTTATCATGACAGAACGTTCTCATGAATCTGTTTAGTTCTCGGAAAACCCGTTCAATTAAATTCCCTTGTGGATGGTAGCAAGATATAAATATCTGTTTCATTCCTAGTTGTGATACTGATTTTCTCCATAAATATCCAGTAAATATCTTCGCGTTGTCAGAGATTATAGATTTTGGAATCACTGCATGATGAATGTAGTCATTTACAAATTTTACTGCGGCAGCTCTTGCAGTTGCTGATTTTATAGGATATAGTTTGACATATTTTGTAAACACATCACAGAATCCAATAATGTACTTAACACCACCTCTGGTTCTAGGAAGTGGTCCACAAATATCACATGATATAAGTGATCTTGGTGCTTCAGGTATTATTGAGTGAAGCGCAATTTTATTTCCCTTGTTGTCCGGCTTAGCCTTTTGACAGAGAACACATTTCTGTATGACTTTGTGCACTTTTCGCCTTGTATTTCGGAAGTAATAATAATATCTAATATTATTAGTACACTTTACAACACCAACATGACCCCAGGTCAAATGTGTAAACCAAATTAATCGTTCTTCATATTCTTTGGGTATGCAGACACACCACTTTGGATTCTCAGCCTTCCCAGATTTAAAAAATAAAATATTATTCGCAAGCCGGTAGTATTCCAAATTGACCGTAGGATTTTGTTGATTGAATTGTCGTGTTATAGCATTCCATCGCCGATCCTTCTTCTGAAGCTGAGCCATTGCTTACATAAATGAATATAATATAACTTGTAATTATTTTCTTGAAGAAGAAGCACTAGAAATTCTGCCTTATTATTTACATCCATTTCAGGTGTTATTTCTTCTGGAGATCTTGACAACGCGTCAGCTATAATATTTTCTTTCCCGGCTACATGAATAATTTGAAACTGATATTCTTGCAGCGCCAGCGTCCACCTTGACAAGCGAGGATGCAGCAACTTACAAGTTTGTAAAAAGGCTAGTGATTGGTGGTCACAATAACCGGTTATCCTTGAGCCACATACATAATAATTAAACCTTTTCAAAGACCAAATAACAGCTAAAGCTTCCAATTCCGTAGTGGTACATGCTCTTTCACAGGTGGATAAAACTCTGCTAGCAAATGCAATTGGACAAAAGGTTTTTACACCATCGATGTACCTAATTTGAAATAAACAAGATCCTAATCCCACATCTGATGAATCAGTGGCTAAACAGAATCCGACATTCATATCAGGGTGGTATAATAACGGAGCATTTCTCAGTTAATCCTTAATCTCACAAAAAGCCTTTTCACAATCATTAGACCATTGCCATGGTACATCTTTCCTCGGGAGCCGGTTTAGTGCTTCAGAGTTCATTGCTTGAGTTTTAATAAATCGACGAAAAAATGAAGCCAAGCCTATAAAGCCTTTCAGTTGTCTTCTGTTTCTTGGAGTTGGAAAATTTTTTTATCGCACTAATCTTCGCTTCTGCAGGAAGACTGCCTTTTGCATTAGTCACATGTCCTAAGAATTTGATTCTCTGTAGAGAAAATTGGGAATTTTTTTTAGATTTGCAGTTATACCAGTTTGTTTGAACACAGCAAAAATCCTCATAATAAGTTGTACATGTTCCTCCCAAGATTTAGAGGCAATTAATAGATCGTCCACAAAAATTGTTATTCGACTACGTAGTTCTGGTCCAAGGGCATAGTCCAACGCAGAAATAAAAACTCCAGAGCTGATATTGAGACCAAACGGAACGACCTAGAACTGATAGCTTCTCCCTCCATATATAAAAGCAGTATATTTTCTTGAGTCCTTGTCTAACTGGTCTTGCCAGAACGAGCTTCTCAAATCAATACTGGTTAAGTAGGATACATCTTCAAATTTCTGTATTAACTCATCGATGTTCTCCTGATGTGTGCGCAAAGGTACTATAATTTTGTTAATTTCCCTCGCATCTAATACCAATCGATCTTTTCCTCCTGGCTTTGGTACAACAAGCAACGGAGAACAATATGGGCTGTTCGACGGTTCAATAAGATTCCAGTTTAACATTTTTTGTATCTCTTCCTGAACTGGTTGTTTTAATCGCCAGGGAATGGTATAGTGTGTGCGGTAAAATGTCTTATGGGGCTTAATCTGTAATGTACAAACATATCCTCTAATAATACCGGGCTTTTAATCGAAAACTGACTCATATTCTGTTAATATATTGAATAATTGTTCCCTCTGACTATCCATTAGGCAATGTGACTCAGCAATTTTCTGTTCGACTGTTTGTCTGAAATCCTCCACTTGAATTGACTTGATCGGAAGTCGGTACATATTATTATTTTCAGCACAAATCAACTGCACAGCAGCACCACGGAAATATCGTTCATACACTGCCTCCTTTCTCAGTAAGATCAGTGTAACAAACTGATCTTCGATTTTAAAATGCACCTTTCCTTCCACCAAGTCCAACTTGCAATTGCGGGCTTGCAAAGTTCCAATGCCAAGAATACAATCTACTAACAACTTTTCCACTACAAGGAATGTGCATTGTTTAGCTACATTTCCCAATTTTGTCTCTATAAGCGTTTGTATCTTGACGTTCCGGGATTTTGCTCCCACTGCACCCATAACTCGGCAATTTTGTACTGGTAGGACAGGGATTTTCTTAATTTTACTAATTCTGCGAAACAAATTTCCGGATACTACGTCTGTAGATGAAACGGTGTCCAATACAACATTGATTAAAATTCCTCCCACTTCTGCGATGATCTCAGACACAGGAACCCTTTTATCTTCGACTACACAGGCCTCTAAGTCTCTCGTCAATTCTTCTGTCATTAATTCGCCCTCACTATATCTCAACATTGCCACGGAATTAATTTCGTTTAAAACAGGTTTGCCCCTTTTGTATTCCCCGGCCGACTTTACGGAGCATAAAGCGGCCCTCTTCAGTTTAAATGTCGATTATTATTTCCTCTTGAATCATCTACTACTTCTGTTATGACTGGTTGTTGTTGATGACTGGTCGTGTTATTTGCTTCAAATCGAGGGTCAGAGTTTCTGTACGCATTATTATTGTTTGAAAACTGCTAGTTCTGATAATCTCTTGCATTTCCGAACATTGGGTTGTATCTGCGACCTGTTCGATTGTCTCTGAATCTGCCCCTTGCAGCACTGTTATTGAAATTTCCATTTCCGTTGCAATTGTTTCCATTGAATCCCTGACTATTCCTAGTATAATAATTATTAAATCCGTTTCCGTTCCGAAGCGTTTGGCGCCTCAATCGCTCTCGTCTGCATAACCAGTTGTCTTGGCCGATGTTCATTTTCCTCGATCATATCTATAGTGGCGAGCGTAGTCATGAAATAGTCAAGGTCATACTCATTAATATACAGCATTCTATTTCTGGTGCTGGCCGTAAGTCGAGATTTTAATATGCCAATCACGTCTTGTAGAGGCATAGGCTAATCCCAATACCGCGATTTCTTTATATATTTCTCAAAGTATTTCTTTAAAGACCCACGTGAAAAGGAAAAAGGTTCCGGGTATAATACCTCCTGCCTTAAACCTTCTTGTACTCCTTCGGACCAGTATTTGGATAAAAATGCTCGTTCAAAATCTTCATATGTGTCCCAAGTTGATATCGTATCAGATGCCCATGTAGCTCCTGACCCCTGAATATAACCGGTCACGAAACTAACCTTTTACCACTCACTCCAATTTTTTGGCAGTACTCCCCTAAAACTTCTTATAAACACTACGGGATGAACATTTTTCTTGTCTGGGTTGTAGATCTGGAATTGACGTTGTTTCAGCATTTTTCCTCTGTATTGCTTCTACAATTACAGTCATTATGACTACCCTCATAGTGTTGTGATTGATGTTGATTGCAAAAGCGAACGTGCGCATTAATGTCCCTTTCTGTACTTGATGGATTAGATAATGTAGCTTCATTGATAGATCTTGTTATGGGTTCATTTCCTTGCGTGGAACACAAATCTTCTCGAGATAGATTTAAAGATCTCTGAATGTTTTCTTTTCATTGTTTAAGTTCTTCGCCTAGTTGTTCTCTGGCTTCTCGCAAACCTTTACTAAATAAATTTTCCTCAGTACTCTAGGTCAGCATTTTCTCCTCAGTATTGCTTTTACAATTACAGTCATTGTGACTACCCTCATAGTGTTTTGATTGATGTTGATTGCAAAAACGAACGTGTGCATTAATGTCCCTTTCTGTCATTGATGGGTTAGATAGTGTAGCTTCATTGATAGATCTTGTCATGGGTTCATTTCCTTGCATGGAAGACAAATCTTATCGAGATAGATTATGTCTGAACAAAAGCTTTGCCTTTCCAAACTTAGCTGCGAGAATTTTCCCGCGAGAATGTTTACCTTATGATCAACTTCGTCTTGTCTCTCCTTTATGTTATTTATGGATTTATCCAAATTTTGGATGTCCTTCGGAATCTTGTCTTGTGATTGTCTCAAATCCTGCATAGCTGCTGACATCTCATTTACTTGTTGCTTTTGCTGACATCTTATTTACTTGTTGCTTTAATTCATCTTGAACTTCAACTAATACCGGAATTACCGCCATAGAACATTACATCTGTTCTTGTGCTTGAACTATCTGTGGGATTGACTCGACCTGCTCTTTAATAGTAGCTACTTCTCATTACTTTCGACTTTCTTCGTTTTAGTCTCAATCCATATTCTATACTCATTAGACAGTTCACTTCATTCAACAGATACAGTAATTCTTCTTCACTTTTACTGAGGATAGCAATGTCATCAGCGAATATTATCATTGATATCCTTTCAACTTCAATTTTAATCCCACTCTTGAACTATGCTGTTATTCTCGTCATTGCTTCTTCGAATGGTCCAAATGGCTCTGAGCACTATGGGACTTAACATCTGAGGTCATCAGTCCCCTAGAACTTAGAACTACTTAAACCTAACTAACCTAAGGACATCACACACATCTATGCCCGAGGCAAGATTCGAACCTGCGACCGTAACTGTCGCGCGCTTCCAGACTGTAGCGTCTAGAAACGCTCGTCCACTCCGGCCGGCTTCACTTCTTCGACGTATACCTTGAACAGCAGAGGCGAAAGTCTACGTCTCTGGTTTACACCCTTTTTAATCCCTGCATTTCGTTCTTGGTCTTCTACTCTTAATGTTCCCTACTGGTTCTTGTACGTATTGTATGTTACCCATCGATCCCTACTGGTTACCACAACTTTTCTCAGGATTTCGAAGGTGTTGCATTATTTGACATTTTCGACCGCTTTTTTCCAGGTCTAAAAATTCTAGGAATGTGTCTTAATTTTTCTTTGTTCTTTCTTCCATTATCAACCGGAATATCAGAATTGCCTCTTTGGTGCCTTTACCTTTCCTAAAGCCAACTTGATCGTCATATGACACATCCTTTCCATTCTTCTGTCTATTATTCTCGTCAGGAATTTCGATGCTTGACTTTATGCTGATGGTGCGATAATTATAGCACTTGTCCTCTCTTGCAATCTTTGGAACTGTTTGGATAATGTCATTCCTATAGTAAGATGATTTATCGCCAACCTCATACAGTTTACTGACCAATGTGAATAGTCGTTTTGCTGCAACATCCCCAATCGATTTTATAAATTCTGATGGAATGTTATCTATCCTTTCTGCCTTATTCGATCTTCAATCATTCAGAGGTTTTTTTTAATTTCTGATTTTGATACTAGATCCTCTGTCTCTTGTAATTCGAATCCTGTTTCTTCTTCCATCAAGTATTTAGACAAGTCTTCGCCCTCATAGAGGTCCTCAGTATGTTATTTCCAACTATCCGCTCAATCATCTGCATTTAACAGTGAAATTCCAATTACATTCTTAGTTTTACCACCGACCGAAGGCTGTTTTGACTTTTCTATATGCTGTCTCAGTCATTCCAAGAATGACTTCTTTTTCGATTTCTGCACCTTTTTCATATAGTCATTTTGCCTGAGCTTCCCTGCGCTTCCTATTTATTTCATTCCTAAGTGACTTGTATTTCTATATTCCAGGATCTACCTGAACATTTTTGTACTTTCTTCTTTCGTCGATCAAGTGAAATATTCATTCTGTTTCCTATGGTTTCTTCACAGTTACCTGCTTTGTACCTATATGTCTCTTTCCAACTTCTTTTTAGAGATTTACATCCCACTTCAGCTGAACTGCCTACTCAGCTATTCCTTATCTCACTATCTGTAGCCTCATAGAAATTCAACCGTACCTCTTCATTCCTTATTATTTCCTTATCCCACTTCTTTGCGAATTGGTTCTTTCTGACTTCATCCTACTCTTCATTAATACTAAATTGTGATCTGACTGGATATCTGCTGCTGGTTACGCCTTACAATGCAGTATCTGATTTCGAAATCTCTGTTCACTGTGATGTAATCTGGCTTAAATCTTCCCGTATCTCCCGGCCTTTTCCAACTATACCTCTTCCTCTTATGATTCTTAAACAGAGTATTCGCTATTACTAACTGAAATTTATCACTCATTCTCCTCTCTCATTCCCAGTACCAAGCCCGTGTTCTCCTGTAACCCTTTCTTCTACTCCTTCCCCTACAAACGCGTTCGAATCCCCCGTTACTATAAGGTTTTCATATCCATCATTCAATGTCCTCATATACTTTATCTATCTCTTCATCTTTGTCTTGCGTCGTCGGCATGTATACGTGAACATTCGTTGTTGGTTTGGTGTCTATTCTCATGACAACAAACCTATTATTGAACAGTTATCAGTAACTCACTCTCTGTTCTACCTTCGTATTAATAACGAATCCTATGCCCGTTATACCATTCTCTGCTGCTGTTGATATTACCCTATACCCATACGATTGGAAATCGTTGACTTCCTTCCACTTCACTGACCTCCATTATATCTAGACTGAATCTAAGCAATTTCCTTTTCAGATTTTCTAGTTTCCCTACCATCTTCAGACTTTTGACATTCCACGCCCCGACATGTTGATGTTCAGGTGAAAGCGAATTCGTTAGCAGCACAAAACGGGACCCTGCAAGTGACGGTTGACGTGTAGCCAAGTTGGCTTCTCGCTAACTTAAAAATCATATAAAGTGCCCTGAATACGTAAAGCGTGAACTGAAGGACCTGAACCATGGTCATTTTGTTGCTTATTGATCTTTTTCTCATGGTGACCCACCGCTTGGCAGTCTCCTCCCGGAGACCCGAATGGATTACTCTTGGCGGCAGCTTTTGCCAGTGGAGAGATCACTGTGACACATCTTCAGTTATAGGCCGCATGTCCTGTGGATACATGCCATGTGCCTTTAATTCTGTGATTTTTCCATTACCTTTTGCATCCACATTCCGCTGATCAGCGCTGACTCTTCCGCCATTACGAGCAGTTTCCCACTCCAACGGCAAGAGAGTGCACTGAACCTCTGTCCGCTCCTCCGTCCTCTTTGTCAAGGCTGTTGGGAGAATTGGGCTGACTACTTATGCTGGAAGCTTTCGGCCGTCGTTGCTGTTGACTTTTATTCAAAATTAAAGCCGTGGTGGGGTTCTGACCAGGGACTGAGGATGTTTTTATCAGTAATCAAAGGCTTTTCTTGTTTTTCAGCACGCCTTTAAGGGATCAAGTTGTGGATTGACGGGGGCAGAATGGGCATGGGTCGCAATCCAAGTCGCGGCCAGAATGTCTCCTCTCTCCCGTTCCCGGGGTGTTTTTTTTATTTTTATTTGCAATTTTTTATTTATTTATGTTTTCGGCGATTTATAGGCGAAAAATACGACGTAAAGGAACTAAAGGTGCTATTCCACACATCCAAACGCAAAACTACTCCCAACACCGTCTAGATGTAGCGAATTCACTAACAACACAAAACGGGACCCTGCAACTACCCAGTGGCCGTGCATCCAAGTTGGCTTCTCGCTAACGTAAGCATGATATGCAGTGCCCTGATTATATCAGGCTTGAGCAAAAGGTCGTGAATCATGATCTATCTCCTCACTTCACTTCTCCCACCCCGAACAACCCAGCTAGCTGAGGGGTCCGTGAATAAAGAACCCAAGTAATTGTCCAAAATGATCTATATTTTGCGTGTCGCCGCAAAATCATGTGTTGTCATTGGAGTACGTACCAAGTCGAAGACATCCCTACAATACAAATAATATGTCGCCATCCCCTTTATCCAGTTCACGGTGTTTGGGCGGACGGCGGGAAAACATATTTCGTCGGGGAAGAGTAGACAGTCTGCTTTGATTGCCGTGTGCGCCGTACGTAATAAAAGAGCTAACGTTTTATTCGTGAGAAGCAAACATTCAATTGCTATTCCACAAACCAAACAATGTCCGTCGGAGTCGACAACGGCACAGTGGGGGCACATCAGCGTGTCTTTAGAGTGAATAGTGACTACATACCACAACGCATGTGCCTGCGTAGGAGGTTAGGTGAGTTGAACCGCTGTCCATATTCTTTGCCGCTATCCTGCCGGGTGCTTTTGTTGGACTACATTGTAAGATTGTTGCAGGAGGAATCGTCTGTAAATGTCTTTTTGTTATGGGCAGCCTGGTCACCGAAAAACCGTCCTGAAAGCAACTGTAATTAATGGTGAAGTTCTGACATTGACTGATGGACGGGGGCCATTCATCGATCACAGTTCCCATAAACGTGACGTGCTCGGTCATCCAAAGGCGTTGAATTGTACTGAGAAATATCTCTGGCGCCCTGTTCCTAACGTTTACGAGTCCGATACCTCTTCTCTCGGTGGCTAGGTCAAGATATCGAAGAGGATTTCAAAGAGGAGATCAGCACTTACTACATGTTACAAGACTGGCGTAACCTTGAGGCGGTCGTTGTGGGCAACTGCTTTGTGAGCGCCAAATGACCTATTTTTTGTGCCAAATAGACGTTGACATTCTGTGAGTGCTGTAACATGTCTATTGCACGCAGTGCATGCTGTCGTACTAATGCACCAATTTGCCGCACTAGCCGTCGACAGTTATCTGTCAGCCGCTGTACGTCCTATGTTTCCAGGGAACAACACCCCCAAACACTTGGGAGTGGTAACCTTTGTAATGGGCACTGCTGTACCTGGTGGCAACCCTCTTCTGACATTTATACGTCGGATCTTTCGTATGTTAGTGACACCACGCGCCACCTCTCCATCCTGTTGAAGCCATCCCAGCGCCGTCAGATTTCGTCTTCCGACGTGGTCAAAAGAATGATGTCGGTATATGCTAGGCATCGGGAATGTGCGGTCCGACAAATACATATTGCCGCCTGAGGGCGTGTAGTGCAGACTCAAGAGCGGCTGCAAGTAATATCACAGAAAGGAGGCAACCTAGCCACACTGAGCCATTTATCGTGATAGGTTCTGAGCTAGCACCGTTCACAAGGGCTCTCGGGTGGGATACGTGAATCAACCTTAGGTTCGTGTCCGCAAACATCAGGGGGAATCTCGTCGTTCCATGGCCGAGCCTAGAAGCACATGATCCACTCTGTCGATACTATGATCGAAATCCAGTGCCACCGGGATTTCTCGTAACCTGCAAGGCGGGCACGGAGGAGCAAAGGTGCGGTCCGATTCAAGAGGGAGTCTGTCCGGCCCAGGAGATTTTTTTAACGCACCATGCTTCAGGGCTGCTTCCAGATCGTTTATGGTAATTTCAGCCACAAGGTCGTCCACTTCAATGGAATGCTCGGCCGCTGGCATTTTTCGAAGGAAATCCGCGAGTCATGCTCTGTCTAGTTGATCCTCAGCACAGAATCTGCAATAGCGGTCAATCGAAAGCACCTGCAATACCCTTCCGGAACGTTGTCTGCGATCCATGGCCCATTTCCACGTTTCATATAAGTCGTCTTTGCCGTCTTTCTCTCACTATAGTGTATAATGACGGTCGTACGTTGTGTAATCCATCGAGATTCCTCGCGCATACATAACTCCTCTCATCTGCACCGCCATAAAACGAAGCAGAAGCGCTTTGATACTATGAACAGCCCATTGATGGTTGGGGCACTGTGGCTGTGTCGCCAGTTCACGTAGGGTTGTAAAATAAAATTCGGAAGTCGCCCGTTACCAACGTGACTTATCTCGGCCATATCGTGCGAACGTTCTGCGCAAAGCTGGTTTGACACCGTAGGGTCACCATTTAACTGTTGAATCGCACGTGCGTTGTCGCCACTGACACTGACGCCATGTGTCTTCAATCTCTCGGGAACAGTTTTCATCCCTTACGTGGGTAACGTTTAGCTTCCACAGTCCCGTGCAGTGCCGTATCATTTGTAAGTCCGGTGGTCTCTAGAGGCCATAGGCCTCACCTTAGCGTCAGTTGTCGCCGTGCGTAGCCCACGGGACATACACACTGTCTTGATGGCTGACCGAATAGCTCATGTACTGAAATGCAGGAGGATCTGCAGCGAATTGACGCATGGTGCAGGGAATGGCAATTGACTCTCAATGTAGACAAGCGCAATGGGCTGCGAATACATAGAAAGAAAGATCCCTTATCATTTAGCTACAATATAGGACGTCAGTAACGGGAAGCAGTCAATTCCATAAATTATCTGGGAGTAGGCATTAGGAGTGATTTAAATTGGAATGATCATATAAAGTTGATCGTCGGTAAAGGAGATGCCAGACTGAGATTCATTGGAAGAATCCTAAGGAAATGCAATCCGAAAAAAAAGGAAGTAGGTTACAGTACACGTGTTCGCCCACTGCTTGAATACTGCTCACCAGTGTGCGATCAGTACCAGATAGGGTTGATAGAAGAGATTGAGAGGCCGGCCGCGGTGGTCTAGCGGTTCTAGGCGCGCAGTCCGGAACCGCTCGACTGCTACGGTCGCAGGTTCGAATCCTGCCTCGGGCATGGGTGTGTGTGATGTCCTTAGGTTAGTTAGGTTTCAGTAGTTCTAAATTCTAGGGGACTGATGACCACAGATGTTAAGTCCCATAGTGCTCAGAGCCATTTGTCCCATTTTGAAGAGATTGAGAAGATCCAACGGAGAGCAGCGCGCCTTGTTACAGGATCATTCAGTAATCGCGAAAGATTACGGGGACGATAGATAAACTCCAGTGGAAGACTCTGCCGGAGAGACGCTCAGTATCTCGGTACGGGCTTTTGTTGAATTTTTGAGAACATACCTTCACCGGGGAGTGAAGCAGTATATTGCTCCCTCCTACGTATATCTCGCGAAGAGACCATGAGGCTAAAATGAGAGAGATTAGAGCCTACACAGAGGCATACCGACAATCTTTCTTTCCACTAACAAAACGAGACTGGAATAGAAGCGAGAACAGATAGAGGTATTCAAGGTACCCTCCGCCACACACCGTCGGGTGGCTTGCAGAGTATGGATGTAGATGTAGATAAGGTACGTACATGCGCGGCTGTCGCTGTGCTTCATTTCCCAGTTATCACGGAGTGCAGGGTCCCGGACGAGGGTTTCTAGCGCCGTGCACGGGAGGAAGTGTGGGTATTGGTCTCCGGGCCGCAGACGCCGTTAATGTTTCCAATGACTGACGTCCTCGGAAGATTTGGTGTTACTTTCTCTGTGTAAGATGTTACGAATCCGAATCTCATCGTCGAGCCAGATGGTGCGTAAAAATCCACCAAGCGGAGATCCCCAATGCGAAGGGCATTTCTTCCGCCATTACTTCTTCTTGTAACAGTATGGCTGTGCCTCCTCTACCGTCAGCGTCCGTTAAACGACAGATGTCATAACCTTAAAACTCTACAGGGGCATCGCTCTGTACCTCCTGCAGAAAAACTTTGTCGACGTCCGCTGCCCGTAGCATATCTCGCCGCATTTGGATCACCGGGACGCTAATACCACTAGTGTTAACTGTATCATTACGGGAAAGGGGCATCGTATCGGCTGTGCACTGCTAGAACGTTACCCACCAACGAGTAGGCTGGCAACGGTGCAGTTTTCCTGGTTCGGGACTACATGACGACGCCTGACTGGTCGACATAAATAAAAAGGAATGTACTGAAATCCACAACAAGTTAATTCAAAATAAACAAAATCATACACAACCTAATCAAAAAAACTTTTAATTTATATATTAAATACAAAATAAATGAAATGCCTGAGTAAAGGGTTGCCTTGATAGGGTAAATCAAATAAATAAAATTATTTTTATTAAAAAAATTACATGAGATAGAATTAAACTAACCTCACTGACTGCTGTGGACAAGCTCTTGCATCTCGGCAGTTTGGTCCATTTCTTGTGCCCAATCTCCCAATGAACTGGTGGAGACGCTTGCTGTTGACGGACGTACCATCCTGTTGCACAGTTGTCCCCATCGCCTCTCCTTGAGGTTTTGGCTCCTCTACGATCTGTAGCAAAGATGCTGTATGTGATAAATCGGCCTTGTCCGTCGTTGGAGACGTAATCATTCCCACTATCTTGTTTGTCACCTCGGTTGCGTTGCTCATCTTCTGATGACAGCATCCTGTTCTTTCGCTTCTTCGGCGACCGCTGTTTTCATAGTCGCCTAGTCCATTTCCATATGTGAAGATGAGTTTGACGGAAGAGGTAAAGGACCCTGACTCCTCGGCTGCTGTAGAGCGTCGGGCTAATGGTGTGACAAGTTCATCTGCACCTGCGATGACATTAGATCGGGGGCGAAGCCCTGTCTTGCATGTAGCCCACGTCTTTACGGAGCGCTTCCACGTACCTAATAAACAGTGATGTCACCTGTTGTGGCGGGTGCTGAGTGTCCCGAGGTAACTGTACTAGACGTCTCTGTAGACAAACAGCTCGGACGTGACATTCCTGCGCGCAGCCAGAGCAGATCCTCTGTTGACCATTATAAATTACGGTGTCCCGACAACCTGCTATCAACACGTAAGATGGTACGTGCTTCCGGCGGTCAATCCTTATTTGGCGCACCTCAATGAGAATGGGATACGACTCGAAGCTGATCCATTTCCTCGCACCACAATTAAGGACCATTCAATATAGGCAAAATGCTTCGGTAATCATGTCCGCAGGAACTTCGAACGGAAGTTCTAATACACGTACCGTTCTAGCTCCCACACTGACATGATCAACTGAAACCACACCCACGTTCCCGCCGTTGCTGCAAAAACTATAACCGTCGGTGTATCGACGAATGAGTCCGTCGCACTCTATTTCGTCTATAAGTTTTAAGTATACTACGTTGGACTCTATGGACAGGTGAATCCCTGTCAGCTCCAGCAGATCTAGCTTTATCACATCTCTCATGAAACGTTCGATATAATGTGTTTTCGGTCTTCTATATACTGTGATGAACATGAAGCTTATTGTCGCCTTCCGGTAGGAAAGAGCCCTCTTGATCTGTAGCAAGTAACACAACGCTATGCGAAGCCTCAAGAAAGTAAAGAAAGCACGCGCTAACGGAGAGCGAACGGAATGCTAGACACGTCTGAGCCGCTGCAACACCGAAGGCGGCCCGCCCCTAGACCATAGCTCTATTGTATGGTGCCTATGCCTCAAGAAACGACAGGCAATAAAAATATGGCTTGTGATATCCAGTCAAATATCGATTGTCTGGTATACAGATAATTTAAATATCTACGATGTATATCGACATTGTTTCGAAGAAAAATCTGTGTTCTGACGTATTTGATGAATTTTCTTTTTGCCTCTTCCTAGTTGCGAGATCAAGCCTAAACGTGCTTAAAGTAAGAAAGAAGAAAACAATAATTGAACTTGCTTATAATTTGACAGTTATGACAGTATCTAGGTGCTCAGTCTCGGTTTATCCATCCTTGTCAATGAGGAGAGCGACTCAGAGGCGACAGAAATGTTACAGTTTTCAAAGCTACTCTCAGCCTTACTTTCATGATTAATTTGTTGGCAACAAGTTTCGACGATATACTTCGTCATCATCAGGCCCTCTAAATACATAGCGGCTCAATCTTCTCGATTGGTATTAGAGAGTCCCACTTGAAAATAACCTGTATCCGCATCAACTGTTGTGCTAAGTAACCACACACGGGCTCATCGCTTGTGTTTGCTTGCTACGAGGGCTGATGGGGGTACCGGTTATTTTCACGTGGGGCTTTCTGACTGACGTCTTGAACGGGTTCCGCAACAGTTTTTGCTGTAAGCAAACACTCACTTTCTTACCGTGTGTGACTGCTTACTACAAAAACTGATGCGGAAACCGGTTATTTTCACATAGATCTTTCTGATTGTCTTTCGGGAAATTCAGCCACTCTTTATTATATCAATATATATTTCTGGTGCCTAAAAATTGTTATTTATTTATTTCTTCTAATAACGAGTTTGGTGAAAAAGATAAATCAACTTTGATTTTGCTGCTTTGTGTTTAATTTCCGTTGCTCCCAGACGTACTTCATCCTTTCAGAGTATCGCTCCTTTTCTTCCTGTGTGCAAATTTTTTGCTTTAGCATACCTCTTTCTTTCCTGAAATTCTGCTTTTTGTGTTGCTTCTGTAATACGTATTCTGATTCCAGTGCTTTGCCTATCTTTGTTAATTTTAGTGAACCATGTAGGTTTGTATTGGTAGCTGTTTGATTGATTGAAGACCTACTTAGTTAGTTACTATCCATTCGGTATATGCGTCCATGAAACTGTAGTCTTCTTTTCCTCATTACGTCAGATAGCTTTTCCATTTTCAAATATACCTCTCTGATTGAGTTTAATTTGTGTTCAACATTAGTATTACTTCTAAGTCTCATTATTTTCCTTAAAATTCTTCTTTAAACTTTTTCCAGTTTTTCAAGGTCCCCAAATATAATTAGTTTCAGTATTTCAGCTGCATACGGAATTGCAGGCGTCACCACTGTCCGATAAACCTTCTTACATATTTTTCTGTCACACGGAATGCCCTTTCCATTTTATGTACTCTGCTTTCTATGGCTTTCCTTTCTTTTGTATTGCTTATTCTCCTAGGTCTTTAAAACAATTTAGCTTAGCTGTTGTGTTATTATGAAGTGTAGCATTTAGGGGTTTGGGGGAGGCATAATTGTCATAAAGGGTGTGTTTCATTAGACATTTTTAGTCCTATTTTGTCTGCTTGATTCCGTAGTTCTGTCACTTGTTCTTTGCACTATTCAGTGAGACAGTAATAATTGGCATGCCACGTGCAAAAGCTAGACAGTATATCGCAATTTTATTTGGGTTTCTTCAAAGTTGATCACCCTTAGGGTTGATAGTTTTCCTCCAATCTCCCACTATCTTCTCTAATGCGCTGTTGAGAGGAAGTGGTGGTAAGCCATCTCCCAGTCTTACTCCTCACTTTTCTTTTATTTCAAATGATTTTGTCAGTTCCCCCATAACATTTAATTTCGATGTTGTGTTTATTAAAGTTTCTTTAATTGTTTCTGTTGTTTTATTGTCTGGCCCGAATTCCTTTATAATGCTGGTTTGTGTGTTAATATCAATTGAGGTGTATGCCTCTTTTTAAATCTAGAAAAGTTACCATATATTTCGAGTTTCTGATTTTCCTAATTTCTGTTATGTTCCCTAGATTTAGTATTTGCTCTGCAGAGGACCTTCAGCTCCCAAGTACTGCTTGATACTCTTCTAGCAGTGGGTCGAGTATGTCTCAGCTCTCCTTAAAAGTGCTGTGGATAAAATCTTATATGTCACTACCACTGCCTCTTTAATTGGCTCTGAGCACTATGGGACTTAACTTCTGAGGTCATCAGTCCCCTATAACTTAGAACTACTCAAAGATAAACTAACTTAAGGACATCACGCACATCCATGCCCGAGGCAGGATTCGAACCTGCGACCGTAGCGGTCGCGCGGTTCCAAACTGTAGCGCCTAGAACCGCTCGGCCACACAGGCCGGCGCCTCATTAATTGTTAGGATTAGTTTTCTTTCCGTTTTTATGTAGTGGATGTATTAATGTCGAAGTTGATTCTCATGGTAAGCTGTTTCGTTGTCCATGTTTCATTAATAGTTTCTGTTAGATGTGTAATAACGCGAGTGTTTCCCCAATTCGCAACTATATTGTCCTCTCCTGACTCTTCGTTATTTTTAAGTAGTTTTATGATTTCTCTGATTGCCTCTATTGTTAGTGGCTTTGAGTGTGTTTGTTTTTTATTACGTTATCGAATTTTGGTGTATCGCAGTTGTGTAGTTCTTGAAAGTATTCCGAAGGTATTCTGCGGTTCTCACTGTTATCATATGCAGTCTTCTGTGTTTTTGGATCAATACAATAAACCTGGTGGTATGTTCTTTTTAAAAATGTTTTTCAATGTTTCCTGAAGATTCTTTGTCTTGTTCTTATTAAAATATGACAGTTTTATATGTTGTACTCCGTTTTGAGACCTTCTGTTGCATGTTGTCTTGCTTATGTAAAATTGAAACAAGGTTTAATATCTTTCTGAAGTTGTTTCTCAAATTTAGGTATTCTTTTCTCAACTGCATTTTCTAATAATTTTGTTCAAAAATGGTTCAAATGGCTCTGAGCACTATGGGACTTAACAGCTGTGGTGATCAGTCCCCTAGAACTTAGAACTACTGAAACCTAACTAACCTAAGGACATCACACACATCCATGCCCGAGGCAGGATTCGAACCTGCGACCGTAGCAGTCACGCGGTTCCGGACTGCGCGCCTAGAAGCGCGAGACCATCGCGGCCGGCTAATAATTTTGTCTGGATAACTTCAGCACGTAAAACTTTTTGGGTTCGTATTGGTTCTTTCCTCTAAATAATGATAGATAGTGGTTTGAATCTAAACTGGCGCTCTTGGCAAATCTTACATTCGATACGTCCAGTGCAGAGTGTGTGGATACAGCAACGTGATAGAATAGTTTTCCATTACAAATCGGCTTTATTAATACCCATGTAGCTGGCCGCTGTGACTGAGCGGTTCTAGGCGCTTCAGTACGGAACCACACAGCTGCTACGGTCTAGGTTCGAATCCTGCCTCGGGCGTGGATGTGTGTGATTTCCTTAGGTTAGTTAAGTCTAAGTAATTCTAGGTCTAGGGGACTGACGACATAATATTTTAAGTCCCATAGTGCTTAGAGTCATTTGAACCCTTTTTTGAATACCCATGTAATTTGTTTTCTAGGAAGTTTTTTTTTGGAAGACTATATAATTTAGTACTATGTTATTATGTCTGCACAGGTTTAAGAAACTTTTTCCGTTTCCGTTGGTTCTTTTACATGCAGAGAATTTTGCTACTATGAATATTTGCTGATCTTCTTTGCCAATTTGTGCATTAAAGTCTCCAAGTAATAATTCTGTGTTATTTGTTGGATTGTGATCTAAGGTATTTGACACATTTCGACAAAAATTTTATGTTTCATCATTGTGTGTTCTGTTTTCCTAATTTTTTTTGGTGTACGTGTATTTTAAATAGTGTAAACGTTGATGATTTAAACGTTAGTGAGTAAATTCTTTCATTAATTGATTTCAATTCCATTATTGAGTTTAATATATTTTTGTTTACAATGAAATCTGTTCCAAATTGGTGTGCATTCTTCGTAACTTTTTCCCGGTTTTCTCTTAAATATCCTGTAGCCTTCTGATGTGAAAGGATGTTCATTAATTAACCTTACTTCTTGCAGGGTTATTATATGTTTTGCCTTGTAGAAAGTTCATTAAATTTTTAAGATTTCCCTTTTTTAAGTGGAAATTCACATTAAAACTGGCAAGGCAATTTATTTTTCTGTGTTGATTTTCTGTGTTCGTTGTTTATGGCAGGTTTCAGACTGGTCCGTCTCATTCTTTGCACGGTATCGTAGACTCCCAGAAACCGAACACCTGGCGGTAGTGTATTCCATGTGCTTCTATTTCTAAAAGAAAGCCGGCCATTCCTTTCTTAGTAATCTTCTAGCAGAGGCGAGTGGTGTTGCTCGGGGTTATGAGGCGTGCTTTTTATTGTAGCCACATTAGGCGGAACCTATTACTGTAAGGGCGAGCCATGATGCTGAAAAATAGTACGATGCATCAGATTACCAGTAACACTATTATAAGTTAATTCATTGCGCCCAAGTCTGTGGTCTTCTGTGACTTAAATGATGGACTGCAATTTTGTATTCTGCGCTTGCTGTTTTCAACGAATGCGTACTCGCATACAGTGGTGAAGGTTACGATAGATTACGAATAATGATGTACCGAGCAGCGGATTACTGCGTAATTTTTCACGTTTATTTCATTCCATTTTGTGTTCAGTTTAACCGTACTAAGTCATCTGTGGAAGAGAAGATACGCTCTGTTCATCAGGTCGGGATGTGCCTCCGATTTGTAAGTTTGCTTCGTAAACTGAAACCTAATCAAGCTTGTCAATATGAAACTGTATTCTTGTGTTGAAGAGCATTATATTCATTTCATTCAATTACTTCGTGGCGAGTAATTTCATGTCTTCATTCCTAGTTAAATACATGCAACAGAGGTGGCAGCCATCTTGCCGAACTGAAATAAGTTAAACACTAGAGAAAGAAAATGGAGGACGTTTTAAGGTATTTTCAGCCATAAGGTAAGGTTACACCTTGCGAGTTTCTGCGCCTCGCCCATACAGCCTCGATCTCTCCGCAGGCGATACCCATAATTTTGAAGACCTGAAAAACAACGTTCGTTGCCGTCGATTTGCATCTGTCGTTGAGGTGCAAGCTTGGATGCAATCATCATTTCTCAGGCAATAAGAAGTGATTCTTGACTTACCAAGAGCCGTTATCATGGAGAAGCTGCGACGCTATATACTGGGACCGCTCAAAATTCGCTTAGGTGGAAGAATCTGCAATTCCTGCAAAGTCATAATATTCCCTCTGTTACAACTAGACAATTAAACCTCCACTCGGTAAACTTCAAATTTATATGTGGCAATTCACCACTGCTACCGGGTGAGCCCGTGACCTATCTGTACGACGTAGAACCTATTTCAATGTGCGTCGTAGTAAAGAATTTCAGGGGGCAGCTTTCTGAGGCCAACATAAGAGTCGACTGAAGTTCATCAGGTAAGTCAAAACTGTGTGTATGGTGCGAGTGGTCAAGAGGTAAAGCTGTATAGACGGAGTATGCAGTTAAATAATATTTTCGCTCAGAATTAAATATCGATAACTGCATCTTTATACCTGTTCAGAATTTTAACTTTGAACATTCAGTGTAATTATTAGTGATTCATCTCAGTGACTGCTATCAATTCAAAGTGAAGTTCACACTCAAGAGCTATTTGAAACGTAAAATCTGTTAACCGGCAGTACTAGTTAGTGAACTATTGATTCAAGAGTTGTAGTATCCAGTTACTTCGAACATTATAATGTTATCAGATTTTAATGGTGTGGTCAGTGTGAGTGTGCGCCGTGAAGTCCGAAAACTTCAGATTACACCACTTGCTACTCAAAACACCTGGCCTTATGCGTCACTTGTACACCGTTATAGATACAAACAGGCCAGTTGCCAAAATGACAAGCTAACAAATAAACAGCCACATACATCCACACGTATTTCGGTACAGAGAGCTAATGTAACGTGCACCCCATGTACCGGTTCACTGAATGCAGTGAAAGAGCGGTACATGACGCTGTGCTTACCTGTTTCCACATCGACGGCGACCACATCGCACTACGTTTACGCTTTCATCTTTTGCAAACTTCATCAGGAAACCTAGCTACATTGCTGTGTATCACTGCTAACGTACAAATAACACCGACAGAGAAGCAAACCTGAATCGTAACTGAGTAGTAACCATTGCAAGTTTGAAGACAAGAAGTAAACCAGCCATCAATGTTGTGAAAAGCAAGGCAGTACAGTTAATGCAAACAGATGGGAACACCGTAAACATGATGTGTAGGAGAACTCTCTCAGCCGACGATAGCCAGCGCCGTACGTGTTGTCGTAAAGTCAGGAACAACGCTCCACTAGAAAATTAACATTCGAAGGTGAATACGCCAGCAAAGCAAATAAAAGGGCAAAGTTCTTCATAGTCAAACAGACGAAGTGTTTGCAAATGTCTACCAGTTTATGAAGAAAGAAGCTGTGTTGCTGATCCATTGAAACTAAAATCCACGCTGAAACGAGTGGCTGAAGCTATTGGTGTATGGTTTATTTCCGTTTGGCGAATCAAGAGAGAACTGGAAAGAGTCTAGGCGGAAAGAGTCTAGGCAGGTGAATCCTCGACATTTTCAGCAACTCGTAAGGAAAGGCGCAGAAGAGCTCGCAAGGCTAGTTTAGACAATTTAAGGAGCAGTCGTTGCATGGTGAATAATTTATACATTACAGATAAAAAAGAACCCACTTTGAAGGAAATTCAGAAAAAGTTGCAGAGCTTAATAAATTTTGAAGGACGTATAAACGCACTTCGAAAATTCTACACACACTAGGATTTGGGTGGAAGAAGACGGAGAATAACTAAAAATTTCTCCAGAACGAAAGAAGCATCAGAGCAAAAAGAACTGCTTACTGAAAAGTATCAGAGAGTACAGACATGAGTGTTGTCGCATTGCCTATATGGACAAGACAAATATTCACACTATTTGCACAGAATCGTAGGATGGAATGACATTTCATTACAGAGTCTCTTGAAAGTTGTTTGGAGAGGAATAAGGTTTATCAATATCGATAGTGGCTGGGGGAACGTTGTAACGAATGCCTACCTGGAGTTTAAATCTGGTCAGAAAACAGAGAATTATCACAACGACACTGACTGCTCAAATTATCAAACTCTATGCGGAGAGAGCTGGTACCCTGATTAAAGGAAAAGAACAGAACATGCTGAGACTTGAAACCCTAACCAGGCCGTATCACAGTATTTTAAACGAACATGGTAGTACAGTGTTACGATATCCTCCATACCATCCAGAATCGAATCCTATAGCGCTGATATGGGCGGTTCTATTCGTAATATAACATTCAGAATGGACTTCTACAGACGAAAAAATTGTTCCCATAACAAAAGGAAACTGGAAGAAACGCATTTAGCAGGTAAAAGAATTGAAGAGCAGTAAGTTCCAAGTAAAGTATCACTGGACCAAGTGGTGGAGATGATAATAAATGTGGGCAGTATTACAGACTGAAATAGTAATATTCATAGTGGTGGAAACAACACTGATTCCAGAAGTGAAGATCAGAGTGAATCAACTGACACTGACTGTGGAAGTGAAACAGAGACAGCTACTGAAAACGAAGAAAAATAGGGTGGAGCATTTTCTAAATGTGTTTGTGTATGGAAATTGTGACAGTGCAGTTCTATGCGCAATTACTCTGAAGGTCTGTATATTCTTCTTAGCAGTCAAGCCAGTGTTTACGATGAAACTGTACGCTTCACATGGCTATACTTGTAAAATAGACCCGCCTATATTTCCTTATGTAAGCTAGTGCGTATCTATCCCTTTTGCTCGTCCCGTACGCTGCAGTCTCTTCCCTATCCATGAATTTCCCCTCCTGTCCAACCGACTATCCTCCTCTGTTTACATGAAGTATACCTTGAATGAATGGAACGAGTTTCTTTCCAACCAATACACACACCACACACCACCGACAGATGCAGCGTTAGAAGGTAACACATCAAAAAACGTTTTGCATCATGCCGGTTCCCAGAACTCCTGAAGATAGACGTTGACTGTGGATACTATAACACAGACACAGCCCCTTTGACTCTTCAGAGATGTCACTAAACCCACCTAAAGAAGTAAACAGTCATGCACGCGCAGCACCTATTAGATGGAGAAGGTCGGACAGCCGATCAGTTCGTCATTCCACCAGGAAGAAGGTACACGGCTTGTGTTGTCTTTAGACCACCCTTGCCTAGACGGTCAATACCGGTATTCGACCGCGTCCGCACTGTTACTTTGTGCGAAGAAGGGCTCGCAACAAGAGGAATGTCCAGGCGCCTCGGAGTGAATCAAAGCGATGTTGTTTGAACATGGAGGAGATACAGAAAGACAGGAACTGTCGATGACATGCCTCGCTCACGCCGTCCAAGGGCTACTACTGCAGTGGATGACCGCTATCTACAGATTACGGCTCGGAGAAACCCTGTCACCAACGCCAACATGTTGAATAATGATTTTCGTTTAGCCGCGGGACGTCGCGTTACGACTCAAACTGTGTGCAATAGGCTGCATGATGCGCAACTTCACTCCCGACTTACATGACGAGGTCCATCATTGCAACCACGACACAATGCAGCACGGTACAGGAGGCCTCAACAACAAGCCGAATGGACCACTCAGGATTGGCATCACGTTCCCTTCACCGATGAGTGTCGCATATGCCTTCAACAAGACAATCGTTGGAGACGTGTTTGGTCAACCTGGTCACACCTTCGACACGCTGCCCAGCGACTGCAGCAAGGTAGAGCATTATGTGGGGCCGACGCTGGTGGTCATGGAAGGCGCCGTAACGGTTGTACTATACGTGAATGCCATACTCCGGCAGATAGTGCAACCATATCGACAGCATATTGGCGAGGCATTCGTCTTGATGGGCGACAGTTCGCGCCCCCATCGTGCACATCTTTTGAGTGACTTCCTTCAGGATTACGACATCGCTCGACTAGAGTGGCCAGCATGTTCTCCTGACATAAATCCTGATGAATATGTCTGTGATAGTTGAAAAGTGCTATTTATGGACGACGTGACCCACCAATCACTCTGAGGGATCTACCGCGAATCGCTGTTCAGGAGTGGGACAATTTGATGAACTTGTGGATAGTATGCGACGACGAATATAGGTATGCATCACTGAAAGATGACGTGCTACTGGGTATTAGATGTACCGATGAGTACAGCAATCTTACCACCACCTCTGAAGGTCTCGCTGTATGGTGGTACAACGTGCAATGTGTGGCTTTCATGAGAAATAAAAAGGGCGGAGATGATGTTTATGTTAATATCTGTTCCAATTTTCTGTACAGGTTCCGGAACTGTCGGAACCGAAGTGATGCAAAATATTTTTTGACGTGTGTATTATCATTTAAATCCATGTACGAAAATAAATACTGGTAAGGATTGAAGCTAAATGCAACAGGGCTCACAGGTGCCTTATACCAAAATACTCAGTAAACAACCCGGAACAACATTCGTGTTTTTTCGGTGTAGTTCGGGTTCACCTTGTATAATTGTAGGCCTGGGTGGTTTGGAATTACTTCTTCTGTACGCCACATTAACTTGGTAGGTAGTCGAAGAAATTTGATGCATACTTTTGTTTGCATGCCATCAATTTATAACTGATAATTTAGCTGAGGCATCTGAAATTAAAACTGTAAGATCCGTTTTTATGCCCAGAGTAATAATGAGACTATTGAATTCACCAGATACACTTGGCGCCAAAAGATACTAATGTGGCAGGAAGAGAATGCCGTACAACTGAAAGTAGTAACTGTTATGAGATGGCTTGCAAGCATGAAGCAACTAAACAGCCTATTCACAGGACCACATAGAGCTCTGTGACATCTTTGGCAAAATTATGGCAATGCATTTAAGCAAGAATTTATAATAGTTTACTTACAAGTTCCTTATAGTACTTAACTGTATTATGAAGACGAAGTGTGACTGATCTATGTTTTCTCTTCCAGTGAACGGTAACTATCAGCTGTAGAGTGTCCCCACAGGGTCGTTTTGATGACGACTATAGAAATGGTCCTGTGGTACTGTTCTTATTGTAATACGGCCTTAATGTGACTGTGCATGGTCTTGTATCCATATTTGGCGGATGGATGTACAATTGGGAGCTATTTGCGTGACGTCAGGTGCATGAATAACATAGTCCTTGTCGAGTGGTGTCCCCTTACTGGAGGCTGGCCTCAACTCAGTGGCATCTGACTACTAGGCGGCTCGGTGCTTTTCTATGTATGGCTATGTTCAGTACCTTCTGGGACACAGCACTGACCAGAGTAGTGGTTGCACTTGAAGTGGTGTACAGATCGTGTTTCAGACGCTCCTTTTTCTATACTTTCAAAAGAGAGGTTGCAAAGTAATGGTGCGTTTTGTTGAAAATGTCTCGATGAATAATAATTAGTTAAATGGTTACTCAGCTAAAGAATTTAACGTTCGTCGATAGCAGCACAGGTAATATTTTCAGCTGGTCAGCTAATAAAAATCGTAGTATTATCGTGCAGACATTTCAAGCTAATATTTGGTTACGTGACAATACAAATTTTCTCATTATCACTAAATGTCGATTAAGTCATCTACTTGTGTGTAATACCCGTCTATTTTGCCAGCGACAGGTTGGGGCTCTGTACTTCTTTTCATCTAATAGGATTAAAGTGTTACATCGTGACAGGAATCACATTATTAGGTAGCAAGGTGAGTCGACTCGTGGAACCGAATCTTAGCGCGGACTGTCTCTCTTTAGTAGATTTGTGGCACATTTCAAGTTTTCGTGCAGCAACAAACGTTTCAGCCACGTCCTTCTCTCTGAAGAGCTATCAGTCCTCTCTGACAGGGATTTCTTAGAAGATCAGTGGCAGGACGATAATTTGCCGGTAATGTAGTGTGGCGGAGAAATATGAAACTATGTGACTACATAACAAAGTTTTTTATGCGATTACTCGACCAAAGAATTTAACATTGGTTGAAAGTAACACAATGGAGATTTTCGGGTGGCGAGCTATCACAAACATATGTCAGGTAACTGTAGCATTATTTTGCAGTTGTTTTAAGGTAATATTTGATTATGCCTCACATCAAAGTTTTCCTTATCATTGCATGGGGAATCATTTACTCCGTAGCTCACATTAAATGTCCTTACTTTCCCTCCAGGAAACAATGGACCAAAAAAATCCTGAGTGCTAGTCCCAGAAGATATGCAGTTTGGAAGGTAGGAGAAGAGTACTGGCATCAGTGAAGAAATCAAGGCAACCGGTTAAGGTACGGTCAGTTATAGGCAAGATATCGACTTCGAGTCCTGTTTCACCAAACGGATTTAATATGGCAGGAAGTTTTTCCTTTGTTAAAAAAAGTCCATACCAGAAGTAAGGATTTACAATTTTTATATTCCACATTGTCGAAATATAATTTTGTCTGGCACTTGGTAGATACCCACTTGCGTCAACATTTTACGAACTGCAACACATAAAGTAAAATATCGTAACATGCAAAAGGAGAGCGTCAGAGGTCTACTTGAAAGACAAAAAGCGAATGAGGAGCTGCAGTACTCGTATTTGCGGAGAGGCACTGCTAAAATCCCCGCGCAGCCATCTGGCTTAAGGCTTACAGTCATTTCCTTACATTACATATATTTCATTTATAGCTGGTTCTTTGCGTGTAGAATAAAAATATGAACAACGTCAATGCGATTCAGGAAACGATAAAAGCTAAACAGAATATTATTAATTCACAAATAATCCGAACCACGTATGGCGAGTCACAGATCTTGAGAGGCAAACAGCAATATTTTGAGTGCTTTTGAATTTTATGGTGGTAATTTGCCAACAAAATAATAACCTCTAGTGCTGATTTTGCTGTTCGTCAAACCATCAGGGTAGTATGTTAATGGTACTGTGGCAGTTAGTTAACGCATAGTTTATTTTGTATGATAGAGGAAGTTTAGACTTTTACATCTCGTCAGTGACAAGATCGTTAGGTACTCTCAACCAGAGACGACAGGGGAAGAACATGGCAAAAGCATTAGGTGATAAGTTACCAAGGGGAAAGCTTAATGTCTATGGTCAGACGGGGATTTGAACCATTGTCTTTCCGAGTGCGGTTCTCGGTCCACACATGTGGACGTTCGTTCATTACGTTTCTTCTCCGCAGGCAGAAGTTTTTCCGCTTATGGGTCGGCCGTCCGCGAGTGTGGATCATCTACATTACTGGCCATTAAAATTGCTACACCAAGTAGAAATGCAGATGATAAACGGGTATTCATTAGACAAATATATTATACTAGATCTGACATGTGATTACATTTTCACGCAATTTGGGTGCATACTTCATGAGAAATCAGTACCCAGAACAACCACCTCTGGCCGTAATAACGGCCTTGATACGCCTGGGTATTGAGTCAAACAGAGCTTGGATGGTGTGTACAGGTACAGCGGCCCATGCAGCTTCAACACTATACCACACTTCATGAAGAGTAGTGACTGGCGTATTGTAACGAGCCAGTTGCTTGGCCACCATTGGTGAGAGATCTGGAGAATGTGCTTACCAGGGCAGAAGTCGAACATTTTCTGTATCCAGAAAGGCCCGTACAGGACCTGCAACATGCGGTCGTACGTTATCCTGCTGAAATGTAGAGTTTCGCAGGGATCGAATGAAGGTTAGAGCCACGGGTCGAAACATATTTGAAATGTAACGTCCAGTGTCCAAAGTGCCGTCAACGCGAACAAGATGTTACCGAAACGCGTAACCAATGGTACCATATACCATCACGCCGAGTGATACGCCAGTATGGCGATGACGAATACACGCTTCCAATGTGCTTTCACCGCGATGTCGCCAAACACGGATGCGACCATCATGATTTTGTAAACAGAACCTGGGTTCATCCGAAAAAATGACATTTTGCCATTCGTGCACCTAGGTTCATAGTTGAGCACACCATCGCAGGACCTCCTGTCTGTGATGCAGCGTCAAGGGTAACCGCAGCCATGGTCTCCGAGATGATAGTCCGTGCTGCTGCAAACGTCGTCGAACTGTTCGTGCAGATGGTTGTTGTCTTGCAAACGTCCCCATCTGTTGACTCAGGGATCGAGACGTAGCTGCACGATCCGTTACAGCCATGCGGATAAGATGCCTGTAAACTCGGCTGCTAGTGATACGAGGCCTTTGGGATCCAGCACGGCGTTCCGTATTACCCTCTTACACCCACCGATTCCATATTCTGCTAACAGTCATTGGATCTCGACCAAAGCGAGCAGCAATGTCGCGATAAATCACAATCGCGGTAGGCTACAGTCCGACCTTTATGAAAGTCGGAAACTTGATGGTACGCATTTCTCCTCCTTACACGAGGCATAACAACAATGTTTCACCAGGCAACGCCGGTCAACTGCTGTTTGTGTATGAGAAATCGGTTGGAAACTTTCCTCATGTCAGCACGTTGTAAGTGTCGTCACCGGCACCAACCTTGTGTGAATGCTCTGAAAAGCTAATAATTTGCATAACACAGCATCTTCTTCCTGTCAGTTAAATTTCGCGTCTGTAGCACGTCATATTCGTGGTGTACCAATTTTAATGGCCAGTAGTGTAGTTCCGGAACCACGGGTCACCACTTTGCAAGGAATGATCCGTGAGTTAGCTGGCAGCTGGTCATAAACAGAAAATTACTGCCTCCATAATTCGAAAACGCATGTAAATCATTACTAAGCCTAAATATTAGGCAGAAAGTCTGTGTTTTGTAGGTAACGTTCGCTTAGAATTCTAGATACTGAGAATTAGTTCAGAGCTGTACAGAGTTTGATCATTACTACGAAAAGACATATTTTCTGTAAGTCTTCGTACGTGAACCCCAGATCTTAATGCATATTTCCTAATTTCAATTAGGTCTTCGGAAACGGAATACTGAAATAACAGTTATTCGTATACTTTACAGCAATGCGCGAAATACTAACTGATGAGCAATTAAAAGCTCTCCTTAATTATAGCAATGTGGAATCATCTCGTCAGGAAGATGACGAATTCTAGTTTTTGACTGAAGATGATCCTGCTGAGATTGTCCTGCTGAGTTAGATGAAACTGACTGGGAAACAATAAGGATGTTAAGATGTCGTGCCAGTACCTAGGAGCAGTCGATGTCCGTGTAGGTACAATGAATTCGTCTGACAGTGAAACATAGATGCTGCAGAAAATGTGAATAAAAAGGGAATAAAAGCTGTGTTGCAATCAGTTTGAGAAGTTAGGTTTTACAATGTTGCACAACTACCAAAAGATTTTGAGGCAAGGCATGCCCCAAGAACAGGAAACCTAGCTGCAAATGAAAGATGAGGAATATGTGCGTCAAATCTCAAATGTATTGATGTACTGTGAAAAACAATTGTTTTTAAGCTTATTGTAAAACCACCATAAATATTTATTTACTGAAAATAATAAATTATTACTTGTCACAAATTATTGTATGATAATCACTTATTTACATTTATTAAGTTCTAAAGCTTGAACCGAAGACATTGCGGAAATGGAAAGTGCTATGTACGTGCGGTTTTCGCAGATAGGATTGGTAGTCACGGGCTAGTGTTGCTAGTCACTAAAAAATGGTTCAAATGGCTCTGAGCACTATGGGACTTAACTTCTGAGGTCATCAGTCCCCTAGAACTTAGAACTACTTAAACCTAACTAACCTAAGGACATCACACACACCCATGCCCGAGGCAGGATCCGAACCTGCGACCGTAGCAGCAGCGCGGTTCCAGACTGTAGCGCCTAGAACCGCTCGGCCACTCCGGGCGGCTGCTAGTCACTGAACGAAGTAATAATCCTTAGGAAGTCTATTTTTTGTCCAAACAAGCACTTTCTTAAATGGAACAATGGCTATAGACATTAACAAATTGAAAGTAGGGGAAAGTAGAATGCCATTGGTATTTATTGTTGGATTCTAGTGCGAGTCGTTTACGAGATATCGTATTTTCAAATGTATTTTTCATAAAATTTCACACTGTCACTTGTTTGTTCAGTTAAACCTGCATAGGTGCTAATATGATCTTGCTATGTTTACTTACAGTGTAATTGGGTGTTGCTTGAGTGCATTGCGACGTACTAATCAGTTGGTGTGGTACAGTCCAAGCAGTAGCTCGTCAGTGGACGGTAAGAATTACCGATGAAGAAAAAGCCGACATTCTCATTGCGTATGGAGAGTGTAGGAAGAATGAAGTTCGTTCTTGCACGGTTAATATGGCAAGATACTCCAAAAACATCAACCATCTCGCCAATTATATATCAACCTCTTCAACCAGTTACGTGAAAGTTGTAGTGTGAGACCTAGACCAGGTAACTGAAAGAAACAACTGACTGCAGAAAAAAGGGAGATGGCCTTTCTGCTGGTGTTGCAGTTGATCCGCACGTTAGCTCCCGCCTAATCAGGCGAAGAAGTGAATTATGTCAGACAAGTGTCCTACGTATGCTCCTCGACATAGGTTCCAACCCTATCACATCTTTCTCCATCATGAGCTGCATGGAAACGATTATATGAATCGTGTTAACTTCTCTACATGGACATTACGACAGGAGACTCCATATGTGTCATGTACATTGTTTAGCGATGGAGCCACATTTACCAATCATGGCCAGGCAAACCGACACTATTGATCTGTTGACAATCCTTCTTCCTTCGTCAGGTGGAACATCGGCGTACGTGGAGTGTAAACGTATCGTGTGAGATAGTGATTCATCAGCTAACAGGCTTTTTTTTTATAGACTGAGCATTGAACGCGCATGAGTATCGCAGCTTCCTGACAGCCCATCTTCCATGGATGCTACAAGAGGTTCCTCTGCAGACTAAGACGAACCTGTGGTAACAACAAGATGGCTGTCCAGCCCATAGTGCAAGAAATACTACAGCAACTCTTCAAGAATTATTTTCAAATCGTTTGATTGTACGCAGAGGGCCAGTGTCGTGGGCGGACCGTTTCCTGGATTTGACACCGAAACATTTTTTTTTTTTTTCTGTGGGGAACACTGAAAGACGCTGCCTACACGGACGTGCCAACAACACCCAATGATATTGGGTGTCCAGCGTGGCAGGACATCTCCGCTCAAATGCTAGCACGTGCACGAAAAAAATAGGTTTATTGAAGAATGGGGAAAGAAAATACATGTCAAACATTGCTACGTTTTCACTATTTATGCGTTAGCGAATCATAAGAAAAATATTTCGTTTGTATTTTTGTCACGCTTGACGCTTGTATTTCAGTTTGCTGGAACATATGAAAACTCCTGCAAACTTTTACTATCTCAGGAGTGAAAAGGTTATATGAATGACGTTTCTCGATAGAGGCCTGTTTCATCTACATGTCTAGTGCCTCCGCCATAATACAGAGTGTGCGGAGAATGCTTCCCATTTCTGGGGGTAAGATATGTCTCTTTGTACGAAGGCTCAACGGAAAAAAGGGGAAAGTCCATTTATACGAAATGAGTTTATGACTTATTCTGATGGCTAGTCGTCGCTACTGCAAGGCAGCGAAAATGAACGTCAAATAATGTGGGAAGACACCGAGATACAATGTACACTCCTGGAAATTGAAATAAAAACACCGTGAATTCATTGTCCCAGGAAGGGGAAACTTTATTGACACATTCCTGGGGTCAGATACATCACATGATCACACTGACAGGACCACAGGCACATAGACACAGGCAACAGAGCATGCACAATGTCGGCACTAGTACAGTGTATATCCACCTTTCGCAGCAATGCAGGCTGCTATTCTCCCATGGAGACGATCGTAGAGATGCTGGATGTACTCCTGTGGAACGGCTTGCCATGCCATTTCCACCTGGCGCCTCAGTTGGACCAGCGTTCGTGCTGGACGTGCAGACCGCGTGAGACGACGCTTCATCCAGTCCCAAACATGCTCAATGGGGGACAGATCCGGAGATCTTGCTGGCCAGGGTAGTCGACTTAGACCTTCTAGAGCACGTTGGGTGGCACGGGATACATGCGGACGTGCATTGTCCTGTTGGAACAGCAAGTTCCCTTGCCGGTCTAGGAATGGTAGAACGATGGGTTCGATCACGGTTTGGATGTACCGTGCACTATTCAGTGTCCCCTCGACGATCACCAGTGGTGTACGGCCAGTGTAGGAGATCGCTCCCCACACCATGACCGGGTGTTGGCCCTGTGTGCCTCGGTCGTATGCAGTCCTGATTGTGGCGCTCACCTGCACGGCGCCAAACACGCATACGACCATCATTGGGCACCAAGGCAGAAGCGACTCTCATCGCTGAAGACGTCACGTCTCCATTCGTCCCTCCATTCACGCCTGTCGCGACACCACTGGAGGCGGTCTGCACGATGTTGGGGCGTGAGCGGAAGACGGCCTAACGGTGTGCGGGACCGTAGCCCAGCTTCATGGAGACGGTTGCGAATGGTCCTCGCCGATACCCCAGGAGCAACAGTGTCCCTAATTTGCTGGGAAGTGGCGGTGCGGCCCCTTACGCACTGCGTAGGATCCTACGGTCTTGGCGTGCATCCGTGCGTCGCTGCGGTCCGGTCCCAGGTCGACGGGCACGTGCACCTTCCGCCGACCACTGGCAACAACATCGATGTACTGTGGAGACCTCACGCCCCACGTGTTGAGCAATTCGGCGGTACGTCCACACGGCCTCCCGCAGGCCCACTATACGCCCTCGCTCAAAGTCCGTCAACTGCACATACGGTTCACGTCCACGCTGTCGCGGCATGCTACCAGTGTTAAAGACTGCGATGGAGCTCCGTATGCCACGGCAAACTGGCTGACACTGACGGCGGCGGTGCACAAATGCTGCGCAGCTAGCGCCATTCGACGGCCAACACCGCGGTTCCTGGTGTGTCCGCTGTGCCGTGCGTGTGATCATTGCTTGTACAGCCCTCTCGCAGTGTCCGGAGCAAGTATGGTGGGTCTGACACACCGGTGTCAATGTGTTCTTTTTTCCATTTCCAGGAGTGTATTTCACTTGTAGTGGTAACGATAAGAACGACCTAAGTCTGTATTTTCACGAAAAAAATGGGGCAAGTCTAGGATTGGTTTTCACTATTCATATTATACCTGTACGGTCAGTTGCGTTGCGACTGCAAACGTGATCGACTGAGTTTCTCACACTGTGTTGTTTCCTCACAGTATATATGTTTAGTTTGAAGTGTGACAGTAGAGTAGTCGACTTCGGGTTTTCAAAATGTGTGGATCACCACTAGACGCTGAGAAATCGTCTGCTAATCAATCAGCTATAAAGAGAAAAAGTTATGGCAGAATAACTAATGTTTATAGCGACTTTAGGACAATGTCTCATGAGTTATGCAGTGACTTCAAATGTTCACTGTTTGATTGTTTCAAAGCAAATGAAACCCCACGAAAAACAACAGGTTATCAAGAATTTGACTTTGTTACGGAACCGAAAAAATCATTCTTCTATTTTACCAGCTTAATTTCTATTTTATTAATTGTTCGCAGAGGGCCTAGGCATCACGACTCCAACCCCAGAGATGGTATTTTCCTGCCCTGTGTGGGAATCAAATGAAATGATACAATCAGTGAAATTCATGTTTGCCGGCCGCTGTGGCCGAGTGGTTCTAGGCGCTCCAGTCTGGAACCGCGCGACAGCTACGGTTGCAGGTTCGAATTCTGCCTCGGGCATGGATGTGTGTGATGTCCTTAGGTTAGTTAGGTTTAAGTAGTTCTACGTTATAGGGGACTGATGACCTCAGAAGTTAAGTCCCATAGTGCTAAGAGCCATTTTTTGAAATTCATGTTTACCAAACGGCCTTCATTGCTTTCATCAAATAACAAAATGCCGACTGGAGACTATACAATCGATTATAAAGGGCACTGGAGTATCTCTCAAAGACAAACGAGGTATGTTTGCTAACAGGACTTGGAAACTACTCAAAGAAGACGAGGCAGCCGTTATAAACCACTTAGCTACTTTCAAAGGAAGGAAAAGCCACTATGATAGAGGAAATGTAGACAGAATATACCTCCCAGAAGAGCTAACAATAAAAAATGCCATGAGTTATATAAAGAAAAATACCCTGAACTTCCTTCACATGTGGGACATACCAAAAAATATTTCATAGCAAATTCAGTTAATCATTGGGTACCTGCGTACTGATACCTGCTCAACATGTACTACGTTCAAGTATAGCTAAAAGGTTTGAATGCAGAGCTTTCACAAAGTGTCTGTGAAAACGAAAAGTTGAGAAATTAAAAATCAAATTAATGTAATTAGCACGGATGACCAGGTTCCTATGCTAAGGGCTGTTATTTTATTCAAGGAAGTGAAAAGCATGGCAAGAAAGTAAGATGGTGGGGAAAACGAAGGCGTACGCATGAACTATAAAAAACCTCCCCTTGCCAAGTATTAGCACTAATGATGCTTTTTACAAACGTCAATTACAGTTTTACAGTTTGAACATTTATCAAATGTCCAAGAGTGATGCAAGTAAGTCTTTCATACATTCAATAGGTCGTTTATACCACTAAGAGAATAGATAGTGCCAAAATAGCATTTTTAATAACAGGAAATTCTTAAATGGAATGTGATAAAAAATTGGTTTAATAAAACAGAGAACTGACGCAGAATTACCAGAAGACTGGATTAACACTATTGAAACCACAAGAATGAATCCATACTTTATAAAGTCATTCCTATTCAACAATAAATTTAATGAGATTGGACGACCTTTTTGGAAGCATGTTGCAGGAATACGACCGCTCAGAAAAGCTCTGGTTCTGAAGGGAGGTAAGTAGTTCAAGGGCAAAATTACTTACTAAGGAATCTGTACACTAGTAGGTTAACATTCTGGTTGTCTACAAATAGACTTAAAGCAAAAGGATCGACTCTGGTGAGCTAAAGAATTCTTGTGGCCTCATCGAGCATATAATAGTAGGAAGGCAATGCCGTTTCTAGTGCAAATTTGATATGGAATTAATTAATTGATCAATTAATACCCCCTATACCCAGATGAGGTCATGGGTTTTTTCCAGCCAACACGTGGGTCCAGCAACCCTCCCCCTCCTCTTTCCTCTCCTCCTGATTTAGGTTAGAAATGCCAGGATGGCTCCTTTGAAAGGGCACGGCCGACTTCCTTCCCCGGCGTTCCCTAATCCGATGAGACCGATGACCTCGCTGGAAGGAGGTGATAATGGACGAGTGTAGGGGGAATATGTTTCACCAAATAATGCTGATGCAACAGGATGGTCTGAAGGTGCATATCACAACTTATAGGGACCACTGCCTGTGCTGGAGTTATTCATGTGTTTGAAATGGCTGGTCAATCCACAACGCAGGTGATGACTTTGTACTACCGCAGCCGTCTCTTTTTACTGACCGCGTATGTGTCCCGTAATAGTTCGCTACAGAAGCTTCCCACTGCATTGCTGGAAAATACACTGGTGGTCAAAATTGAAATAAATGGTGCCCTCTTTACTTCTAGAGAACTTTGTTCCGTTCCACAGACCCTGATAGATCACCTTGGTACAGCTGCTGTGTAACTTGTACACTGATACATAGTAAGAAGGGATATGGCAGGAAACCATTACTGAACCATCATGCAGCCCAGTACACACTACCAAAATTAATGGAAAAATGCTACACTGTTCTAATTACACATCGAAATTGTCACAAAAAAGCCATCATTCGTAAACAACGCTTCATACTGCAACACATATACTGAGAATTGAGAAGAATCATTGTAATAACACAGCTACCGCAAAATATTGCACCGGAAGAGAGAGGGGCAGCAGCTGAAACTGTGTTCTCCTCGATATGTGGTCACAAACCAACCAGCTCAGATCCACTCTTACCTCCCCTCTTACAACCCCTCATCCATCCCTCTACTCTCTGTAGGCCGGGATACAGGCCTGTTCTATCCTGTCACTGATGGACCACAAAGAGATCCATCTGGTGGCAGTGATATACTGTCTCCGGTCTGCAGAAAACAATCACAGATGGACAAAAGACTCTAGAACAAGTGCTTCCTACAAGCTGTTAAATGTACTTTTTTTTACATACTGGTTCCCCTTGGAAAAACAACGAAATTCTGGAGAACTCTTCACAATGCTTCTTATAACGTCCACAGCTGCCCACCACCACCATCCGCCACCTGCTAACAACACTGTATTTGTCTAGCCATAGCCAGAGGGATCGTCTCTGACCAAGCATGTGGCTGGGGGCGTTCAGTGCTACTGATGTCAACAAGAGCTACACTTACGAAATAAGCCACAACTCCAGTGGGCCACAGAACAAAGCACGATAAATGACAACTATCCAGACCGCATTTTGTTTGTCTGAAAGTGCAGCTGTGGATGCCTATGGGACACGCCTCACACTGCCAGTAGCACCCCCTCTCCCCCTCCCCAAGCGGAAGTGCATGCCATTGTGAAGCGAGAAACATTTCAGTATAACAGTTGCTTTTAACTTCACAGCACCTCCTATAATGGAGCATCTATTTAAAAAATGATGAAAGAAAGGAAATCATGACAATAATAAATGTTGTTTCCATGAAAATAGGCGCAGTCCATTTCCTTTTAGTGTTATAAGTGAAATAAGTATAGCTTTTTACGTTTGACTACAGGATACAGTTCGTATCCCTCTCTTCCCACATCCAGTTATTCTGTGACATCCAGTGATGTGAAAGAAAACCTACGCCACTACCTCCAATTACAAATGAACAAACTGCAGATGTCACAGCTCTATAGCGATTCGTCTGACAGATGTATTGATTTATATCAAATCTCCTTCACTTAAACAGATAAAACTTCCACATTTTGCTGGAAAAACTACCAATCACAGCAGAATGACCTCGTTATTTTGAAACTTTCAATGAGTAAAGAAAAAGCGAGAATTTAAACTCTGAAAACAAAATGCACATGGTCTAAAGAAACATCTACGTTAAGCGACTCTTTCAGTTTGATGGAGAAAATTACATGGTTTGAGCGAGTCCATGGCTTTCAGATCATTGTCCAAAAATAAACTGTAGTGCACGATTGTATTACAAGCATTTCAGATACGTTAAATAACATTACAGAACGCAGTGTTTCAAGCTATCTTTTCACATATCGGAGGAAACCCAATCATTTTACGTTTTCGAACAAAAAGCAGTAATTCAAGAGGATGTTTATTTTGTTTGTATACTATACACTATGGCAGGTCCTGGTTTACCAATGAAATGGTGTATCGTGCTGGCGCTTATGAAATACAAAAGACAAATCACGAGAGCATGCCAGGTAATAGAACCTCTTAACGTCACCTAGTAGAGAACCTAATAAGATGCAACCCATACACTGTCTGAAACACAGAGTGACAATTATTGAACTAAACGAAAAGGAACGTTAATTAGACACAAACTACGGAGTGCACACACTTTATCAACATGTAAAGGTCACGAAAGATATTCGGATTTAAGTTATGACATGTTCCACATCCCTGCCATCATTGGCGATGATGTGGGGCAGACGAATAGCGCAATTGTCCATGACGCGCAGAAGTGTCAGAATATCAAAAATGGCTCTGAGCACTATGGGACTCAACATCTTAGGTCATAAGTCCCCTAGAACTTAGAACTACTTAAACCTAACTAACCTAAGGACATCACACACACCCATGCCCGAGGCAGGATTCGAACCTGCGACCGTAGCAGCCTCGCGGTTCCGGACTGCAGCGCCAGAACCGCACGGCCACCGCGGCCGGCTCAGAATATCGATACTGTCTATGACCCCGTCAAAGGCTGTTTTCAGCTTAGCTCTGGTTTTAGGGTTATTGCTGCACCTCTTGTATATAATATAGCCCCACAAAAAGGAGTCGCATGTGATCAGCTCCGGAGAATATGCCGGCCATGCCAGTGGCCTGTGGATACCCCAGAGCCAGAATACGGTTCCCAAAGTGCTCCTCCAGGACATCAGACACTCTCCTGCTTCGAAAGGGGCGAGCTCCGTCTTGCTTCAACCACATCTTGTCGAAATCAGGGTCATTTTGGATAATGAGAAACATACCGTTCGATAGTCACCATGCCATCAAGAAATATCGGACCGATTATTCTGTGACTGGACATTGCACACCACACAGTCAACCGTAGAGGGTGAAGAGACTTCTCGATCTCGAAATGCGGATTCTCAGTCCACCAAATGCGCCAATTTTTATTATTGAAGAACCCATCCAAATGAAAGTGGGCTTCGTCGCTAAACCAAACCGCACATGTGCGTACTAATTCCCATCACGCCCCGCGGCAACCGTGCAGTTTGAACGTCCTAATACAAACCGTTCAGAAGTTATGACAATTTTATTTCAAATAGCACAACGACTGTCGCCATGTATCTTCTTTGATCTGACATCTGACATTTTTGCTCCATAACATGCCTCTACCGACCTGGGTGTAAAGTTTCTGTCAACTGTACTTGAAGAAGAAGACCACACCCAGCAGCAGTAGATTCCTGTGTCATGGTGTGGTTATCACTACTCGCATGACAGGAAAAACTATCATTTCAAATTTCCACAACCAGCTGTAATTCAAGTGGTGGCCACTTTATAATTAGAGCTTAAGAAATATGAAATAATACAGGACAAATGGTAATACATATTTTTAAACATAACAATAGTAACGATAATAATGACAAAGGTCACGGTTCCACAAGTATAGATGAAGTCGATTCCTATTACTTTTATGAGCAAAATCGGTGTAGTTTGAGAGTATTCTGTCTGTTTAAATTATAAATTGTCATGCACGAGGGCATTTCATTCCTTTTAGTCATATGAAATACCGATAGAGATCATCAACTTTACAGTCATTTATTACGTACAAGAGCATTCCTCTTAGTTATTTTGTAACATCCAGAGCATATCAAAAAAGAAAATTATGAACTATCTTCATCCAAACGTTAATCTACCGTACCTCTCCTTGTAATAGAATCTCCTAACGTCACCCTATAACAATTTACCGAGCATCTCTACCGATATATCGCAAAACAAATACAGTCAGTTTGCTGACATCAACCGTACTTACTCCATAAGTCGCTTTCGTGGACCTAGGTGTGTGTTAAGTTTTGTTTACTGTGCAGGAATAAATACCTTAAGCAGTAGACTATCCCTCGCAATAGATGATTTCTGTGTTATGGCCACAGGTAACACATGCGCAGGTGTTCCATCTCGAAGAGGTCAAGAGCTCTACATCCTCATATTAGCCATGTGCATGATACCTGTTTGAGTGTTGACCATCCCCGGAAGGTACTGTTCACAACACGCACGTGGTAGTGCAAATAAAAGAGATACTGTCTTCTTAGTGATGGAAGAAAGGTGGTGGGCGTCGCATCATATAGGCAAACATACGGAAAATCGGGGAAATTCACTGCATCTATAGAATATATGGTTGTAAGTGACTGTGTGCACTCGAGTACAGTGTTATACTATACCGTCCGACTAATGCGATGTTCTGTGACGTGTATACGAAAGATACTAGGGAAGGTCTGTCCCCCTCCAACCAATGGACGTCTAACACACAAGATAGCGGAATTGGGGCGATCACTTGCCATCATCGTGGATCTTTAAGAGTATAAAAGGAGGTGTGAGAGGCACAGAAGGATGCCTTGGTTTGTTCTTATTACTGGAGAATCTAGACAAACTTGCTACAAAATATTCGATATATAACTTGCATCAATGATGTTATCCTCTTCAGCAGGAGAAACTTAAATGTGCTTACACCCCCTACAGAGTAATTCGCTATTTTGAGGGCTGTTGTACTGTCCAGAATAAAGTACGTGTGATTAAAATCGAGGCTTCGTGATTGGTTAAATGCATGTTGTGACGGTACAAACCTCCGTTACTAGATGAATAGGTCTAGTATACAAGAATTGCTTTGTGGAGAGCGAGCGCACGACGTGGTGCGCCATTCACGGAAGCGCGTCGCGAGCCCGCGCGAGATTTGCAGCGGTCGGTGGTATACCTCCGCCGCCGGGCGGCCACGTGGCCCGCAGCTTGGGGCATTGGTTCAAATGGCTCTCAGCACTATGGGACTCAATTGCTGTGGTCATAAGTCCCCTAGAACATAGAACTACTTAAATCTAACTAACCTAAGGACATCACACACATCCATGCCCGCGGCAGGATTCGAACCTGCGACCGTAGCGGTCGCGTGGTTCCAGACTGTTGCGCCCAGAACCGCTCGGCCACTCCGGCCGGCGCTTGGGGCATTGTTTGGTTTTTCGCGCATTACGCGAAAACTATGTAACTTACGGTGAAGAGCAATGCGGCAGTGGATTGTGGTCAGCAATATGCACCTTCTTAAAAATCGATTTTTATTTTAAGTCCGAAACGCAAAAGTTATAGGAACTTTAAAATTGAATACCACGAATACTGAAAAATTAATAAAAAATAGTAAATAACAACTAACAGAGATGAGCGAGCGCTCATTAAAACGTCTCGTCATAGCGGATCGAGTGCGTTAGTCATATGTTAAGATTCATAAGTAATGAAGCTCGTAAAGAGCAATCAATGAAGTTTGATGGGAAATTGCTCATAAAATTCAATAGAAAATTCATGACGTAAGGAACGGCACTATATAATATTTTGGGTGGCATAACACGTATTTTTAACTAGTTAAGTTACACTATAGACTTAACTTGAAATAGTTTCCACTGTTTGCAAATTATTATTAACATTTGTCGCCCATAATTAATTAATTATTGTAGATATGAAGGTTTGAGCAGCGCAATGTGTAGATCGCTATAGACTACGTCTAAAAACAGTGCTATATGCAGTTCCATGTTAAAACTTTGCAGCACAGATATAAAGAATCAAATTTGCACTAAGTGGCGAAATTTTGCAAAATCTAAAACTTGAAACTTGATAGAATAATCCTAGAAATTAGTGTAGCATAGTAGATTAGATATACTTTTTAGTACGGTTCCGATGGTGTACTTATTTCTGTTGAGGGATGTATGTGTCAAAATTTGTAACCTTAACTGGTGAGATTGGTACTTGCATGGCCAGGGGGGGGGGAGGGGGGGGGTAGACATCCGAGCTTATATAAGCCAACGGCCATCTTAGCCGGGGGTCAGTCATTCGGCTGCCGGTGAGCGTGTGGGTGGCGGAGTTGGCCGGTGCGTGGTCAATGTGGTCGTTTGAGTAAGAAGTTTTCGCACAGATTTATTTCGACAAAGAGTGTTGTTTAATAATGTAAGTGTGCAAGCATATATTTGACGAACTGGAAATGCTACGGTTATTTCTGTGAGTACGGTTCAAATGGTTCCGTGATGACTAGGTGTCGTGTGATGTCCTTAGGTTAGTTAGGTTTAAGTAGTTCTAAGTTCTAGGGGACTGATCACCATAGATGTTAAGTCCCATAGTGCTCAGAGCCATTTGAACCATTTGAATGGTTCAAATGGCTTTGAGCACTATGGGATTTAACTGCTGAGGTCATCAGTCCCCTAGAACTTAGAACTACTTAAACCTAACTAACCTAAGGACATCACACACATCCATGCCCGAGGCAGGATTCGAACCTGCGACCGTAGAGGTCGCGCGGTTCCAGACTGAAGCGCCTAGAACCGCTCGGCCACTCCGGGCGGCTGTGTGAGTGCGAATTACGAGGTACACATCGGCGTAAGCGTACATGTGGCGATCTGTGATTTCGCGCCATAACTGTAAGAACAAAGAGGGCAGTGGGACTTGTGGTTCTGCTCGAGCTGATTGAGTAACTTTCGATTATAGCAGCCTACATTACTGCTATGGGGGGTTGGAGTCAAATTATTATTAAAGTAAAACTGTAAACCGTCTCACCAGTGCTAATTTAATTGTTTGAAAGGAAAGGCCGACGCCAATAATTAGTATTGATAAAAACATAATTGAACTGTGCCGTAAAAAATGATTTTGCTATAATAATCGCCTAATTTTTGTTCCAAAGCATAAACTGTACTCCTGTCTGAGTGAATATTAATTCAAAAACTATAACTAATGCTCGGCTGTGGAACAGTGCACTAATGCACCAAGTGTGGAAATCATCTCCAGACCCTTACGTAAGAGCCAAAATTTGCGCTTACATTTTTAAGGAACATTTGTATATGCACATTCGTGTGAACTCTTCAACCGCACCTACTTTCTGCCCCGTCGCAATGCAGAGTCTCTTTGTGCAAATAACGTTGCTTTGGAGACACACCCTATAGCTAGGCAGAAGGCAAACTCTTACGGCCAGGATGGTAAGTGCAGCCGACACACTGTCAACTAACGAATAACGTATTACTAGGGCAAAAACGAACCCGAAATCTAAAGTTAGTAGATGTCCCCATAGGATTGTGGGAATGTATCAGAGTTGGAAGTCATAAATGGAAATAGCTAAGCTCATATGGTAGGCAATAGGAGCACATACCTAAGTGAAAAGTATCTGAGCAGCAACAGAAATCAATCCTGTACACAAATAAACTCACTGTTTTCTGGTTTTTGAGCTTCAACAAGTGCATCAGTACATGACTCTGCAGACAAGCTATCTGATGTGTCGCACCAGTATACGGAATTGTTTCCAGACTTTGAGTTTCAATCATCTGCACCACTCGTTCAGAATCTTCTAGGAACGAAACGAGTGTCACTATACTTCTCATGATCGTGCTATCCAAAATGCATGTATGTAGACCATCGGGAACAAAGGAACTGTTAGAATCTTTTAGTAGGCTGGTGTAACAGACACGCAGATATCCTCATACAAAAACAAACAAGGCATGACTATATCAGTAACACGACCATGTACATATAGAATATGAAAATCCAGAAAAGATCATAGTATAATTACGACAAATTAATGGAAAATACGTAAAACTGAGGGGAATATGAAACTGCCAAAACCTGCCAAATTTACGAAAATTGACTGAGAATACCTAAAATTAGAGAGAAAAAATTCATAAAATGCGGAAAATTCAGGTGGGTACGGGGTACCTGGACGCTCAAAATCGAGGAAAGCTTAAAAATTATTCTTTCTCTGAATTCAGTTTTAATTCATCCTCCCCCCTGTAAACGACGTGGGTTTTCGTAATACATACTTCAACAAAGGCGATATAAGTATTACAGAAGCGTTATATTAAAGCAAGAGGAACATATGTATCCCAATCCAGGGCAGTGTTCTCACACATGCAGTCGAATGCAGATATTACCGCATCATGGTCGGTTCTTACAAGCACTGTTATTAATTAAGTATTAAGGAGAAGAATCTATGTGTTTAACAGTTTTAAACGATTCTCTAGCGTGGTCTGTAAGACAGTGGTCTGATGACACATAAATCTGGTTTAATAGTGCGAGGACTCTAGAAACGTGGTGTTAGGACGAGATTACTATATTATCCTATACGTGAGCAATACTACTTGGCATCAGACCTTGACTTCTGTGTGCAAGAGGAAGGCTACCAGCACTATGGTGATGCTACTGTAAAAAGCTGTAAGACTGTTACATGTCCTTTGTCTAGTGACCGTGGTGTTTCCTCCCTCGTAAGAAGTCGCTAGCTCTTCGTGTGCGTTTTCATGTAGCAGGTCGTGGCGTGGTTGTAACTCAACGCATCACCTAACGACAATATTCATGTCGTTTTTTCTATCCCTATTTCGTAGTGAGGCATGGCCGCATCCCTCGAAACTGCTGTCACTACCAATAAGCACGTACGACACGGGAATTGTGAGTGAAGGTGCGTACGTTTTCGACTTAAAAGAAAGAAGTTTAAAATACGTCAGTTTCCTCAGAGACAGAACAGTAGTCTCTCAACTTTCTTCTAGTTGGTTTATAAGCAGTTCGAGTGGCGGATACACAACGACGATACCTTCGTAATGAGAAACAGCTCCGTCACTTCCTAGGACCACAAATTAGCCGGCCTGTGTGGCCGAGCGGTTCTAGACGCTTCAGCCCGGAACCGCGCTGTTGCTACGGTCGTAGGTTCGAATCCTGCCTCGGGCATGGATGTGTGTGATGTCCTTAGGTTTAATTAGTTCTAAGCGTAGGGGACTGATGATCTCAGATGTTAAGTCCCATAGTGCTTAGAGCCATTTGAACCATTTGAACCGCAAATTAGTGTGGAAGGAAGTAATTTTATCACCTTAAGCTTTGTCGCCGTAGGGCTTGGTGTAGAAAACTTCCAGGGTGGTTGTACATCGGATGTTGGATGTGTATGTCCTGCATTAGAATATTACAAGTATTGCATTCCACACGACTAATACTTCAGAAATCACATAGGTTTAACAATAGCGGTTTTAACTGCAAACCCGTGTAGCCTTAGGAGTTGTGTGTTTATGCTCTATGATCATTTCTCTCTTGCCGGTACCTTCTTGGTACTGACTCCAAACTCTGGACTAATACTCGAGAATTGATAGTACATCTGATTTACGAAAATGTTTCAAACTCCATCCGTTTGTAGCTCCATCATGCATAATCTTCAAGCTTCTTCTAAGGGGTGCTAACGTCTTTGACTTGCGGACATCTGGAGACATCTTGTGCACTTGGGTTGGTGCCGTGAATAACACTGGTGCAAAAGAGTCTTCGGTGAACAGTAGTTTTGGAGTGAACTCGCTCTGCTCCTTCACAAGAGGTGGAATGTAGCTTGTACAGTAGCCTCCTATTTCTTGGCAGTTGCGAATTAAATCGGTGACAGTGTTGCAGCGAGGGTTTGTGAAGGACAATGCGGCAGGGATCATTCAGACTTGGACCTCATTCTATGAAAGCGAGAACTCTCTGTGGCTCCCATCTACACAGGAAAAGATGGCCCGTCGTAATCGTAAATTCTGCATTATAGTCGATGTGGTAGAAATATGCAGATAACCTATTTGCATCGGTACAGGATACTATTTGGTAAACTCCTGTGTATACGACCGAATGGATGTTCTGCTTAGTCATCTACCTGCATTCTCAATCTAGTATATGATACAAAGTAGTGGAGGGGTTATTCAGAGATGATACAGAAAATGGGTACCATTCTGCTGTGTCATTGGCTGGCGTCAAAAGTACGAAAAAACTGGTAAAACTGCTAAAATTGGTTGCGCTCTCAGCTGCAATGCTTGATACAGAAAATAGTTCTATATCGACAATGTCTTTTCCATCACATCCAGCCAGTGGGACACTGTTGATTACCACGTATGATTCATTTGATTGGCTGACATCACTTGTTTCAGATGGAGACACCATGTAATAACACTGGACATTTGCTACTTGTCACTGTGGGACGTGGGTTTTAAATGTAGAGGTCATCACCTTCAGACAGCTGTTTGGAGACATTCTTCAATGCTGGAGACTCTTTCTATTTCTCTGTTATGCGATGCCAGCCACATTTCTTTTTTCGCGAATAAGATAATGCCTTTTACTTCTAGTACCCGCCTCCTCACGTTGTGAACAACGCATGCAAAGAAGAACTATTGTTGAAGTCCCAGAAAGGGAGCCCAACATCTTGAATTTCCCACCCATTTCCAGTTGAGGCGGAGTGGTGGGCCATCAGCAATGCCTTTGGACAAAGAAATTCCCGCCATTTTTTAATTTCCCACCGTATTTTAATTTGTTGCCAAAATTTGAAACTCCTGTCAAAATTCGAAATTCCTGCCCAAAAGGGCAGGTGAAGTAGTGCGAGGGTGAGGGATGGGATGGGAAGGGAGCGGAGGGGACAGTGGGGTAGGGGACAGTTGCCCACGTGGCATGTGGGGCATATTTTGATATCAAAATTGCGCTAGAAAGGGCTTTGCCCTCCAACTTATGACATCTGCTTTGTAACAAGAAACTTTTTGTAAGGTAAATCCAGACTGTTTAGCAGATACTTAATACTAGGGTATACTATCAGAGCTAATGACAATACCTTACGAAAAACATGCACATCTTCACGAACTTAAACAGATTTGTGCTCATAGCGCAAGAAATCTTTATTCCAATCTTCCACACAGTGAATGAAAATTCAAGACCAACAAAAAGAATCTTCCAAAGCTAGACAGTACAAAGAAGGGATGAAGGCCTAAAAAAATAAAGAACTTACTATGTTGTTTTCGTGGCAAGATGTAGGCTACTTTCTATGCATGTTTTGTGTTTTTTATCATACAATTTTCTGTTATTTTTCTAAAGTCCTCTACATTCATTTAATTTAGCATCATCATTATAATGATTTCACTCGATTGGAGCTTATAAGACCCTTTTTGCAATATTGAAAGTTTAAATTTGCTCTCCTGAATAATCCACTAATTGTGACTTACCCAATTCTTTCCGTGGTCTCTTCATATGTTTCCAGACGCGCTCTTATGTCTCTTACTCCCATGATAAATAAGACAGATATACAGAGGTTGGTCAAAATATAGCAACACATCAAGATATTCATGTTTGAACATAAATGCAGAGGCTAGCTAAGCCTGAAGGTTGTTCTGTCCTATCTGACCACGAACGGCAACTGTGCAAAGTCCTACATAAGCTGCAAGGGTCACTCGTGGTGAGAACAGTGTTACGGGTTGTTGTGAGTGCAGGATGTCAGAGATACGTAAATTTGGGGGTTGGAAAATTCTTGGCGTTCGAACGAAGCCTGTTAAAAAAATTCTGTAACTTCCTACACAAAATTTTTCTATGCTTATCTTTTACTTATTGTGCATGATCTCTTTCGAAATACTTTTCTCCACAATTGATACACCGTTCCGAATTCCGTTTCCACTTCCGGAAGCGGTATTGGTACACGTTCCTCCTCTAACTCTGCCATCTCGAAATTCGCAAACAATGTGACACAACATTTGGTGACATTAAAAGCAACGGTGGTAACATTAAGAGTGCAACGGGAATTCCACTGTTAAATGCAGAGGAGAGAGCAGATAGGTGGAAAGAATACATTTAAAGCCTCTATGAGGGTGAAGATTTGTCTGATGTGATAGAAGAAGAAACAGGAGTCGATATAGAAGAGATAGGGGATCCAGTATTAGAATCGGAATTTAAAAGCACTTTGGAGGACTTACGGTCAAATAAGGCAGAAGGGATAGATAACATTCCATCAGAATTTCTAAAGTCGTTGGGGGAAGTGGCAACAAAACGACTATTCACGTTGGTGTGTAGAATATATGAGTCTGGCGATATACCATCTGACTTTCGGAAAAGCATCATCCACACAATTCCGAAGATGGCAAGAGCTGACAAGTGCGAGAATTATCGCACAATCAGCTTAACAGCTCATGCATCGAAGCTGCTTACAAGAATAATATACAGAAGAATGGAAAAGAAAATTGAGAATGCGCTAGGTGACGATCAATTTGGCTTTAGGAAAAGTAAAGGGACGAGAGAGGCAATTCTGACGTTACGGCTAGTAATGGAAGAAAGGCTAAAGAAAAATCAAGACACTTTCATAAGATTTGTCGACCTGGAAAAAGCGTTCGACGATATAAAATGGTGCAAGATGTTCGAGATTCTGAAAAAAGTAGGGGTAAGCAATAGGGAGAGACGGGTCATATACAATATGTACAACAACTAAGAGGGAATAATAAGAGTGGACGATCAACAACGAAGTGCTCGTATTAAGAAGGGTGTAAGACAAGGCTGTAGCCTTTCGCCCCTACTCATTAATCTGTACATCGAGGAAGCAATGATGGAAATAAAAGAAAGGTTCAGGAGTGGAATTAAAATACAAGGTGAAAGGATATCAGTGATACGATTCGCTGATGACATTGCTATCCTGAGTGAAAGTGAAGAAGAATTAAATGATCTGCTGAATGGAATGAACAGTCTAATGAGTACACAGTATGGTTTGAGAGTAAATCGGGCAAAGACGAAGGTAATGAGAAGTAGTAGAAATGAGAACAGCGAGAAACTTAACATCAGGATTGATGGTCACGAAGTCAATGAAGTTAAAGAATTCTGCTACCTATGCAGTAACATAACCAATGACGGACGGAGCAAGGAGGACATCAAAAGCAGACTCGCTATGGCAAAAAAGGCATTTCTGGCCAAGAGAAGTCTACTAATATCAAATACCGGCCTTAATTTGAGGAAGAAATTTCTGAGGATGTACGTCTGGAGTGCAGCATTGTATGGTAGTGAAACATGGACTGTGGGAGAACCGGAACAGAAGAGAATCGAAGCATTTGAGATGTGGTGCTATAGACGAATGTTGAAAATTAGGTGGACTGATAAGATAAGCAATGAGGAGGTTCTACGCAGAATCGGAGAGGAAAGGAATATGTGGAAAACACTGATAAGGAGAAGGGACAGGATGATAGGACATCTGCTAAGACATGAGGGAATGACTTCCATGGTACTAGAGGGAGCTGTAGAGGGCAAAAACTGTAGAGGAAGACAGAGATTGGAATACGTCAAGCAAATAATCGAGGACGTCGGTTGCAAGTGCTACTCTGAGATGAAGAGGTTAGCACAGGAAAGGAATTCGTGGCGGGACGCATCAAACCAGTCAGTAGACTGATGACCAAAAAAAAAAAAAATAATGAGTTCCACACTGCACAGTACAATCAGAACTTAAACAATTCGAAATATGATCACTTAGTATAGCCTGTCGGTAGAGGTCTGCAGCACTCATACACGCGTCGTGAGCGCTGTCCCACGGCAAACGGTTCCCTCCACCCCTACACAACCTCCTATCGATGCCCGGGGACGGACGGAAACCAGTTGAAATAATGTCTACCGGATGCTGGTGTGACGGCCGCGCTACAGAGCATGCCCAAATTGTTTTTCCGTTGATCAAATGAAGTATTTCCTGAATCGGAAGCTCGAAATAGACAGCAAATTCCATCAGGTCTGTCTCGTGTGGTTCGGCACGGCCAAGTCCACTCGTGGCACGCGGGTAACATACTCGCCTGCAGTCGACAGCGAATCCCGGCGCTGGTAGCCTCTTCCTTTCAACCGAACGGATCCCGTCGTAGCTGCCACTCCACTATGTGTTGCCCGTTAAGAGCCCTCGTCCGAAGCCCGCGCACCTCCTCGCCGCTCTAGTTCGCCGAAATAGCGACTGTGGAAGCAGAGAGGGTGTCGTGATCTCTCGATTCTCGCGGCACAGCTTACCGGGAATTTCTGTAGTACATCAAGCTACGACACGTTCGCGAATGGAACAGTGTTTCGAAAATGTAGAGTATACTTTATTTCACGTCTATAAACACAATTACTGTAGCTTCTGAGACTATTGATTACAGCCAGCAATGACCGTCTTCACATGAGCGGCAAAACACAGCTGGTGGATTATACACCTTAAAACAACAAAACTGGCCGTAAATAGAGGTATTACTGTCAAACACGTGAAAATTGTGCGCTTTAAATATGACGAGGCATACACGTTTTATAAAAACTTATAAGCTTACGGAGTATTCTGCGTACTCTGTAAGCTGGTTTTTATTTACACCTGTGTATTTTCATCTGAAATTTGTCTCTAGAGCATATTAGAATTTGTCACTTACCTATGCACTTTTTAACAGTCTACTCGCGACTTTTGTCGTGCCTTCATTCATTCCATGTTATTACTGTAATGACGCCTGATAAGCCTACTAAAGGTATTACTGATTGTATTCTTTTTTTATTTTATTTCGTACACTTATATCATTGAACAATATATGTACACTTACAGGAGTGACATCTGGCGAGCTTACGACAGAACCGTTTTATGGATATTGTACAGCAATTTGTTTTGAACAGTTGCACTTTAAAAGATGACTCTAGTATATGCCATAATTTATACGAGTATATGTATGACGATGTTGGTGCTGATTTTGTGTTTAGCATTTGACAACGCTACTATGGCTCCAGTATATTAGGACACGTTTTTATGTCAAAGCTATATCTCCTCACATATAAAGCGCATAATTTTCACATGGACGAGTATATCAGTAATGTTTTTCTTCATGGCCTATTTTATTGTTTTAAGCTGTAGGCATCCACTAGCTGTATTTTTGTTTTGCTGAATATCGGAACACTGCTGACAACCGGTAGCCTGAAGACCTCCCATATTTGTGATCATAGACATGAAATAAAGGAATTTACGCTATTTCTGTTATACACTACTGGCCATTAAAATTGCTTCACCACGAAGATGACGTGCTACAGACGCGAAATTTAACTGACAGGAAGAAGATGCTGTGATATGCAAATGATTAGCTTTCCTGAGCATTCACACAACGTTGGCGCCGGTGGAGACACCTACAACGTGCTCACATGAGGAAAGTTTCCAATCGATTTCTCACACACAAACAGCAGTTGATCGGCGTTGCCTGGTGAAACGTTGTTGTGATGCCTCGTGTAAGGAAGAGAAATGCGTAGCATCACGTTTCCGACTTTGATAAAGGTCGGATTGTAGCCTATCGCGATTGTGGTTTATCGTATCGCGACACTGCTGCTCGCGTTGGTCGAGATCCAATGACTGTTAGCAGTATATGGAATCGGTGGGTTCAGGAGGGTAATACGGAACACCGCGCTGGATCCCAACGGTCTCGTATCAGTAGCAGTCGAGATGAGAGGCATCTTATCCCCATGGCTGTAACGGATCGTGCAGCCACGTCTCGATTCCTGAGTCAACAGATGGGAACGTTTGAAAGACAACAACTATCTGCACGAACAGTTCTACGACGTTTGCAGCAGCATGGACTATCATCTCGGAGACCATGGCTGCGGTTACCCTTGACGTTGCATCACAGACAGGAGCGCCTGCGATGGTGTACTCAACGACGAACGTGGGTGCACGAACCTGGGTGGCAAAACGTCATTTTCTCGGATGAATCTAGGTTCCGTTTACAGCATCATGATGGTCGCATCCGTGTTTGGCGACATCGCGGTGAACGCACATTGGAAGCGTGTATTCGTTATCGCCATACTGGTGTATCACCCGGCGTGATGGTATGGGGTGCCATTGGTTACACGTCTCGGTTACCTCTCGTTCGCATTGACGGAACTTTGAACAGTGGACGTTACATTTCAGATGTGTTACGACCCGTGGCTCTACTCTTTATTCGATCCCTGCGAAGCCCTACATTTCAACATGATAATGCACGCCGCATGTTGCAGGTCCTGTACGGGTCTTTCTGGATACTGAAAATGTTCGACTGCTGTCCTGGCCAGCACATTGTCCATATCTCTCAGCAACTGAAAACGTCTGGTCAATGGTGGCCGAGCAACTGGCTCGCCACATCGCGCCAGTCACTACTCTTGATGAACTTTGGTATTGTGCTGAAGCTGCATGGGTAACTCTACCTGTACACGCCATCCAAACTCTGTTAGACTCAATGCCCAGACGTATCAAGGCCGTTATTACGGCCAGAGGTGGTTGTTCTGGATATTGATTTCTCAGGATATATGCACCCAAACTGGGTGAAAATGTAATCACGTGTCAGTTCTAGTATAATATATTTGTCGGATGAATACCTGTTTATCATCTGCATTTATTCTTGGTGTAGCAATTTTAATGGCCAGTAGTGTACTTTCGTATGAGCTTTATCAGCTTGAAACGATTCTTCAGCAAGTCTGTGATATGGTTGGTTGTCTGCTGTCCTCCCTGCCACGAGGCGACTTCAGTAGGTTAAGTTACACATTGCTATGGCAGGCCACTGAATGCTGCGTTACACTTCAGTGACACAGATAGGCATCAGGCCTCTGTAAGCAACAGTCGGAACGTTCTACTATAAGTCAGAATTGCCTTAACGACATAAATTTGCTGTTTGGTCTCGGAGACATTCTTCGTCTGAAAATGTCTTTCACCATAGATGTTCTTGCAGCTTGCCGATAAGATGGGAATCGGATGGTGCAAGATATGAATTTACCGATCAGCTTCACCCACGTCTCTTTGGCCTTGGTCAAATTGTTGTCACCATTTCAGCATGGCTCGATGCGAGAAGATATCATGTCCATTATTAGCCAGACTTTAGCGGTACATTTGTGTGCTATTTAGAAGAGCTGCCCACAAAAATCGTGCTGTCCCGCTTGCTTCAAGTTTGGAGTCTAGTTCGTTCCGAGAAGCGGAAGTGAGGACATCGGCCTGCTCCGACTATTTAAATACTTCTTACTTGGTTAGTGTTCACGCATTGTATACAGTATTTGATGAACTTCCATAGGCCCTAAATCGTTAAAACTTTAACTTCACTGCGATCTCTCCTGCAACACAAACTTCGCAAAACCAGCCGAACATTGTCACAACTAATACTGGAGCACTTCTTGGAACTTTCAGTGAAGTAATTAGCAACACAATCATCGCGCACCACAACGAGGACACACACCAACATATTCCACCTGCTGATGCATCTACAAGAGACGTGAAGCACTGACACAAATGTCAGAAGGATCACACGGAGAACGAAGGACATGACGACCAACAAGACAAAATGGGGAAAGTGTTACTAGTCGAAGCCAACATGTAAGTTGGACTGCTAACTTATACACAACTACAGGCAAAGAAACCTTTACATTGTTTTATGAAAGCACAGATAGAAACTTAGTCATGTTGCATTCCCATGGCGCTCGGCAAACTAATAGCACGGAAATGTGAGTCATTACTCAAGTACATAATCGTCATTACACCGTCAGGGAAAAACCGTGTGAAAACTGAGACTATGTCAGGATTAACTAGAAATGCCTTGGTTCAAGATTCTTTCTTAGGCAAAGCAATTCTGGAGGCGTATATTCGGAAGTTCTTCACTACTAAAGAAATTATCATCAATAATGTTGAAACATTCCTTCCGGAGGACGAATTGCTAACGGAAATGACGTGTTGTTGCGAAGATACTGCCATCAGGGGATTTAGTAAAATAATTGTAAACCTGACTGGGTAAAGGGTAACAAAGTCGTCATCAGTTAGTGCTGTGACATTTCGATCGCAGTGGCTCCCACAGTTTGTTCATGTACTCTCCGTCTTACAGTGCTATAATTCTTGGCAATTTGGACATGGCAGGAAACAGCGCAGGAAGAACATGTAATGTGATGCAGCCTCATACAAACGTGATGCATATGAAAGGAGCAATGAAACAACATGTATTTATTGTACAGGTGGTCACAATGTCCTATCTCGAGCCTGAGCCGTGTATCTAAAACACAAGGAAGTTAACAAAATTATGTCTCTTCGAAATATTACATATCGAAAAGCAGTAGCTTTGTTTGAAAACAGAACTTAAGCGGCTACTTCTCCCCCAAAAATTTAGAGACAGGTTACGGAATTCCTGACCCTTTCAACTCAACAGCGGCACAATACAAATATCAGCAGCACAACGAAATGGCTCTGAGCACTATGGGACTTAACTTCTGAGGTCATCAGTCTCCTAGAACTTAGAACTACTTAAGCCTAACTAACGTAAGGACATCACACAGCCGGCCGGGGCGGCCGAGCGGTTCTAGGCGCTTCAGTCTGGAACCGCACGACCGCTACGGTCGCAGGTTCGAATGCTGCCTCGGGCATGGATGTGTGTGATGTCATTAGGTTAGTTAGTTTTAAGTAGTTCTAAGTTCTAGGGGACTGATGACCTTAGAAAGTTAAGTCCCAGAGTGCTCAGAGCCATTTGAACCAACCAATGTCGTGGATGTTGATCATTAGACCCTCGTGTGTAGCTGAAATCGCCACCGAGGACCATTTCATTCCAGAGACCCTCAAAAAGCGGCGTTACCTCGTCAGCAAAGAAGGTGTGTCGGTCACGACCTTGACTAGAGCCGGACGGCGCATATACATTGAGGACGCGGACGCCGAACAGGGTGAAACCCTTACCTCTGGCATCAGAAAGATACACTATATCTTCAGCAGCGAGTCCCGAGGCATGGGAGATGTGTGCCACGGAGCCTGTGGGGGCGCAGAAATCAGCGACGATCACTTCATGGAGGAGGGCAATGTCGACATCAGCAGCTTAGCATTGCCAGTTTGTGTGAAGCCCAAATGGTGGCCAGATTCATCGTCGCGATTGGGTAGTGTTGTGGGCATGTTCCCACCATTGGCACAGATGTTCCAGCAGACATGTCCGGCTCGCGTGTAGCGTCCGGCGCAATCACTGTAGCCCCAATCACTGGGTGGAAGGGCACTGTCTGACGGGAGAGCCACCATCTCGATCTGCTCCATCGACAACGTCATCAGCCCAGGTGACTGGAACAGGTGGCAAGCGACGGTCGCACTCATCGAGAGCACGATGCGGTGACGCTGCCGTAGTGGGATCCAGGGAACCATAGTAGTCGGGTGGGATCGTTCCTCAGATGGGACATCAGGAATGGCCACTGCTGTCCTCAGGGCGCTCGAAGGGAGATCACCGTCTTCTATCCGCTACACTTACTGTGAAGCCACATGAAGAAGTGTGTAGTCGGATTCCGTTTGACTTCTATTCTTGCGTTGCAGAGGTAGGCACCGCACTTGCATCGATGTCCATTGCAGCGGGCGGGCTAGTCATGGAGCTATGGATAGTTGGTGATCTCGTAGCCGTCGGAGAAGATGGTGCCGGTGAGGCGCGGTCGCACCGCCATTTCCAGTAGGGAGTGCAGAAGGGAGAACAGGCGCTTCCGGAAGTGACGCATCGGGGCTGCGTACTGCTGTGGCATAGCTATCTGATGAAGAAGTGACCGTCGCTTTGGGAGCTGAGTCATTGGTCCGGACCTGGAGAAAACGTCGGCGGAGACAGTCTGACCGATCACCGCTCTCTTGTCCGCCACCGGCACACATAACTGGCTCGCACGCCACCTATCAGCGGATAGGATGTTGATTGGAGGACAACATTCGACACGTGGTATGTCGTGATCGTCTGCCATTTTTCCGCAATGTGGCCCACAAAATTGCCGCAGGGTCGGAAGGCTTCGACGACCACGTCTTGTTGCACTTTGAAAGGGAGCTCAAAGATCCGAATTGTTCGAAGACCGAAACCAGCGTGACCTACCGTTACCTCCTCAATATGCCCTTCAGAATCCTTACACCTGAGTCCGTGAGCGTTTTGTCGAACTACCTCAGCAAATGCTTCCTCCGACGTCATTTTAACATAGACGATACTGGCAGTGATAGAGAAGTGACTACCAGTCACTTCCTGTGGGTCTAGACGTAGCTCTTCGCGACTGAATGGTTGAATTTCATAAGCACGTGGTCGTGCATGTTCGGCTTGCAATGTTACTTTAAGTGTCGCTCGACGGTAACAGTACGCCATGAGGTGCAGTAATAATAGACTTTACACAAACGAAATACCGCGACGCGGAAATAAACAACTGCGGTGCGCTGTCCAGCGCGCGAGTCGCTCCGCACGCAACCACGGCCGAAAGTCGACTGCCATTTGGCTATCGCACTGGGTAGCCGCGCGGTCAGGGTCGTCTTGCACGGTTCGCGTGGCCCAAAATTTGTCTATCGGTGCACAACTCACAGACAGACTCAAATTTCCATATGCCGTCAACCATGCGTCTACGACCTGAACTCGTACATCCATTATGTTTATTCCCGTACAGGTCAGACGTTGTACTTGAAAATCACGTAACAGGTATCGGCAGATAAATACAATATTTCAGTGCCTGTGTTATTCTGAATTATGATGTTAAGGTCCTTTGGACATCCGTTTAACGTCTGGCCTGTATGGGATTATATATAATGGAAGTACGAGTTCAGGTCCTAGACACATGGTTGACGACGTATAGAAGTTTGGGCCTGCCCGTAAGTCGTGCACGGATAGCCAAAAGCTAAGGCGACCGCCCGTGGTAAGTGAGAAATCCGGGTTCGAGTCCCGGTCCGGCATAAATTTTCATTGTCATCAGTCCATTCTGCAGCTGACGGTAGTCCTTATTCAAGTGGTTCAAATGGCTCTGAGCACTATGGGACTTAACGTCTGAGGTTATCAGTCTCCTAGAACTTAGAACTACTTAAACCTAACTAGCCTAAGGACATTACACACATCCATGCACAAAGCAGGATTCGAACCTGCGACCGCAGCGGTCTCGCGGTTCCAGACTGTAGCGCCTAGAACCGCTCGGCCACTCCGGCTGGCAATCCTTATTCAAAATTACGAATTCATTTAATGTATTTCATAACGGTTGTGGTCGCCGTAGCACCTATTCTTTTGGACATCCATGGATGTCCAAAGGAACTTAATGTCGTAATTCAGGATAACACAGCTTCTGCAATATCGTACAATTGTCATCATCTATCAGTATAAGTCAGCCCTACAGTTGATCAGAAACAATCATAACAGTCGCAGCAACTATCGATGTCGTTTTTCGGGTGCAGAGGAACTATCACAGCTAATGGACTTGCCGTAGTGGGTACACTGGTTCCCGTCAGATCATCGAAGTTAAGCGCTCTCGGGCTGGGCTAGCACTTGGATGGTTGGCCATCCACTGCGGCGAACGCTCTTGGCAAGCGGCGCGCACCCAGCCTGTGTGAGGCAACATGAGAAGCTATTTGAGCGAGAAGTAGCGGCTCCGTCTCGTAAACTGACATACGACTGGGAGAGCGGCGTGCTGACCACATGTCCTTTCATATCCGCATCCAGTGAGGCCTGTGGATTGAGGGTGATTCGGCGGCCGGTCGGTATCTTTGGGCTTCATGGCCTGTTCAGATCGAGATTAGCTTTTTAGCTTCAGGAACTATCACAACATTGTGATGATATGGATAAAAGACCACTCTGGGATACCTTGAAACGAACAAATAGGTGTCCTAGCAGAGCAACCATCTCCCCATGGATCTACTCCACATCGATCACAGATATGAAATCCCTGTTCAGAAAGCGGTTGTCATCGGTGAGGAATGGTCGAGGATGTCTAAAATCAAAGACAGTCACTACATACCCATTCGCCCACTATTCCAAGAGTGGCATGACATAGTAAGAAACAAACGTCACGAGTTTCACGGCAGATATAGCATGGCTGAAATTTAATCACTGGAAGTTCAGCAAACACCTTTATCGATTCGATCTAAGTGCCACCCCTCTATTTGTTCGCGGCGAGGAAGAATATCCAAATCACACATTTCTCCAATGTCTTCGAAACACGTATGACTTAAACTTACTTGCAAGTAATCTTCGGGCTCTTGGTCATCAGTTCCCATGCAGCCTCCAAACTCTGTTAGTTTCCAGCGACATAGCAACTTATAAAATATTGTACGAGTTCGTCAACAGAACAAACATCACGATATAGCTCGCTTTGGTGCTAATCTAATGCTCTTGGTAATTGGAATGCCAGGGTAGAGCAAACCACAATTAACTGACTATTTTCCGACGTGCTACCCAGAAGGATGTGGAACGCTCAGCCTGTAATTATATGTCACTATGTACTTTCTACATGTATATGTCTGAATACTGGCGTATCTGTACGTATGACTGCAATATTCCAAACTAATTCTTGTATAATGTTCTCATCTTCCGACTGGATGGTACATATAGATCTGCACATTTATTCAATGCTCTATTCGCAGCTTTTGAAACGATTCTTATAGAGCACACAAAAAAATTTTTTTGGTAATTTAGATACACGGTCATCAATATGGGTTGAGTGAAGAATATCCCAGATGTTTACCAACGGCGATGAAACATTTCTTATTCTTGTTACCATTAGGAGTTTTACGCCGTACTACCTCTGTTTATCCTGTGTTATATTTTCGGCTTGTTGACTCGTTTCAGTGTCGTGTTGATGTACAGTTTGTTTCTTGTCGTAATCTGTCCTTTGTTAACCTTATATAACTTTGTACCAGGGTACGACTTAAACGTATGTATACTCTGCATTGTCAAACCCAACCGTGGCATAACTTTTCAGTGTGGAGGTGGCTGGATGGACACCTTCCGAAAGAATGATTTTCTTTTTTTTAATTGGGGTTTCCTGTTGTTGAGTTATATAACTCACACACTGCAACGCTTCCATTATCCGTAGACTAGTAGAACGGTGTCTGCGGGGAAACTGGGAATGTATTCAGTTCTGACACGGTGGCACTTTTCTTGGTCGATGGTCTTACCATGGAGCGAACCCGCCTGGGTAGCCGAGAGCGCTAATCTGCTGTTTCCTGGACTCGGGTTGGCGCGCTGGTCCCAGATCGCATCCGCCTGACGGATTAACGACGAAGGGCCGGTATACCGGCCAGCCTGGATGTTGTTTTTAGGCGGTTTTCTACATCCCGCTAGGCGAATACCGAGCTGGTCGCCACGTTCCGCCTCAGTTAGTCGACTCCCAGACATTTGCAGACGTTCGCACTATATCATGGCTTACACTAGATGCAGACAGCTGGAGTACTCTACTTACGTCCCAGGGGGTTCAGGCGGGCGGCAGGAAGGGAATCCGGCCACCCTCTGTAGTTAACGCTGCCAAATCCGCAATAACAAGGCCGATCCCACGTTGAAGTGGGATAAGGCCAAATAAAGAAAGAAGGAAAGATCATAGCATGCAGCGAAGTATGTAACATACTTTCTATAGTGCTTAAGTAGTTAAAAACTCCAAATTCTGCAGCACTACTGTTGAATTGCTCTCACTTTGACCTCCCACGTGGTTTCTCCTAGAGATGAATTGCATTTTCACAGAACCCTCATCCCAGATCAAAGTTTTCCATTCTCTTCCCTACTGCAGATCATAGGTAATGTGGAACTCGTTGCGGATCACACAGGGGTTTTACGAGGGGCTTTCTGTAAGTAATACGGCACACAACTTTCCTGAAACCTGTTTTCCAATGAACCACATTATTCCCCACCCTACTGGGATGACCTGTATGCCTGCATGGTACGACTCTACTAGCCGACGTCTTGCTGCATCAATAACGTCCCCATCAACCAAGGACTGCTTCCCTTGAGCCTAACAGATAGGTGTCGGAATGCACGAGATCCGGGATGTATGGTGGATGAGGATGAATGTGCAAAGAAGGTTTGGGAGCCCCTACCGGGTGTACATATATGAGACGTCGCGTTGTCATGGAGAAGAATCAAAATTGCAGAAGTCACAGCTATGAGCGGCCGGTCGGCAAGCGTGGGATCGGACAGGTTTGCGCGGCCTTGTTACGATGATGACAGACGCCTCACCCAATGGCTCACGGTGCTTTTGTTCATTGCCAGGACACCGTAGACATAATGCAAGAGGCTATGAATATCTGCAGTGCTCTGGTTTTCAGCCAAAAGAAACTCATTGACAGCTCTCTGCTTGGAACGCACCTCTATTAAAGAAGCCATTTTGAAGACACGTGTAGTGCCGCCACCTATCAGAACTCCAGGAGGTTGGAACGGGACTATTCCATGATGTTCCAAAACAAACTCCGTGTTTTTCCCACCGAAATTCGTCGAGAAAAAAATGTGTTCCATTACTTATTTTACGCCCCTCGTGGTATTACAGTCATTTACTGTCAGAAGCTTAGAAGACTTGAGATCAAATATGGCAGAAGGCAGAGATAACGTGGCAGAAATGGCAATCTAAGGACTATTTATGGTCGTGTGTAGAGTATGTGAGGCCACCATATCTTCCTCCCCTCTTTTTTCCTCCTCCCTGGCCTCCAATCCCTCAGCAGGCCCGTCCCAGCAGTTTTTATTCCTCGTGCGTGTTCCGTCGTTTCCTGTGTTTTTTTAAGTGTCTCATTTGGGTGTTTTTTATACTGTGTCCGACTTTTAACTTGTGCTTGACTCCAGTGATTTTAAGTGCGCAACGAATTTCCAGCTGTGTTCTTTTAACTTTATGTCGACTTCTTAACTGTCCCCAGTGCGTGTCCCCGTATTAGTGTATATTTTAACTCCCATCATTTCCATTTACTGTGTATTTTATGTCCACCTTTCTCCCCCCCCCCTCCCTGTTTTTGTAAGAGTTCCCCTTTCATGTATTTTGTAAAACCTTTTGGCTGGAGAGCGGTGGACTGTGCCGCTGCCAGCCCTCCCGTGACCATATGAGGCAGGGGAATGAAATTACAATAAAGGAAAAAAAAGTATGTGAGGCAGGATAAATTCCATCAGACTTCAGGAAGAATATCTCACACATACAATTTCGAAAATAGCAAAGGCACATTAAGGCGACAGCCTTGTAATTGAGTACCACGGGGTGCTTTCCTTACATGATTATTCAATGGCAGTTCACGTTCGTCTGCCCCCAAACATCTACAAATATATCACCGGGAAAAAATAAAGTGCCCTAAAGTACTGTGTTGAGTGGTACTGAGGTAAAATATATGTATACTGAGATGTCGTACAGTCATGCCCCACTGACGGGCATGTACTCCTGCTGGAAAGCTTCAGTTATTTGAACAGGGATCACACTGTGAGCCTGCGGGAAGCTGGATCGACTTGACGGATTGCTGCATACACTTGTAATGTAACAAAATAAAAATTATTTGTGGCTCTTTTTCTTTGCTATCAGTGTAATGTAATAGAATGAATATGAGCCGTGACTTATATTAAAAAAACACACGTTAATGCAATGGCTCAGCATAAAAGAGAAATAACTAATGTAGGAATATTATTAACAGTGTAATATGTTGTTCAATTTATCCCGACGTGTATAAGAACTCACTAAACTAGCTCAGTTCTCAGCGTAGTTACGTAATCGTCGATAATTAATTGTCCTTTTCTTATTTACCCAACACTACAGATACTATTTCAGGCTCGTGAGAAGTCGTTTGCTTATTGCACCAGAGAATATTTGCCAAGTCTGTTCGATGTACACCACTGCAACACGTAACTGAACATCGTGGTTTCGTCTCGATTCCCCAATATAACAAGAGTAGCATCTACAAATGAAATCCTATAATGGAACTGGAATCCTGGAGCCAGACATTTTCTGCCTGGGATGTTATCTCGTTATATAAAGAAAATCTGTAAGTAAAACTTTTAAATTATTAGTAGCTGCCCCCGGTCTTGTGGGATCTGATATAAAGTTAATTGTCCTAACCGACGGCACTTTTCGTAGGTGAGCTAAAAGGATAACGTTACAGATTTCTCTAAGATGGCACCTAACAATGAAAATTGTTTGTTAAGGCCCATATCTACTTAAGACAATCCAGGTATCAGACTACCAATTGATTGACGGCATACACAAATTCTTTTGACAAAATAACGATTATATTTTTCAGGTTTTAAGTACAACTTACATTACCAGCTGGTACAGCAAGATGAGCTTTACAAAAGAACGTCCTCTTAGGTCCGAATCCGAGCAGATAAGATAAGTGAAAAACAAAGATAGTTCATGCATATAAGCGCAGGAGTCCATGGATAACATGTCCGTTGTAGTTCTATCTCTTCTTCTTTGGTGTTCTTGTCGATTATTTATAAAATTTATCGTAACATTTAGTTTACATTTTTTTAACCCAAGTCCACCCAGGAGAAACAGTACACGCTGGGCACAATGTGTCAATGGCTTGTCGCTGCTCTCAAATGTGATCTGTGGAACATTCCCGCACTTGCAGACCAGTATCTGGACTTCAGGGTAGTGCAGACGCACGTCAAGATCGACGCATTGTGCAAGCAGCGGAGGCTGACCGACTATCATCCAGGGACGAAATCCGCGCATGACTCCAGCCGCTGTGTCATCAGCATAGCTACTCTGGCGTCGTGAAAGAACTGACAGGAGAGTAGGTTCTGTCAGTATGCGAGTAATAGACGTACAAGTGTGTGGTGCAGATCTGGTGAGCCACCTGTTCCAGAGTGTATGGTGCTGGTGCACTTCAGCTGTAACTGGCTGTCACATCTGGTGTTTCTGGAGGGTACAGTAATCAGTGCCCACTATATTGCAAGGGCCCTTGTCAGTGTGCTACAGTCATGTCGCGAACAGGAAGATGACATGCTTTTTCATCAGCACAACCCATGTTCACATACTATTGCTGCGGTGCAATATTCCCTCTGTGTTGTACCATAATCGTTCTGGCCCGCAAGATCACCAGATCTCTCACCAGCTGAGCACGTATGGTGAATGATGAACCGGGAACTGCCTCGCTCTCTAGAGCCTGTAATAACCACCGTCTAATTGCAACAAAATGGTGCAAGAAGGCTTGGGACGATCTATCACAGAATGCCACTCAGCAACTTTACGATCATTTGCATGCAAGAATACACGGTTGCGTTGCCGTCAGACGGGTGTAAACTACGCGTTGAGGCTGCTGTAGGCATGTATGTTTATTTTGGTCTTAATTTATTATCGTAGTCTCACACTCTGCTGAACTCCTTGACTCATAACTTGTCAATAACATGACCTTGTCCTTGAGGAGGCTGCATGTTTTTTTCTGGTTTCTGCTGTACTGTTTAAGGCTACATCATCAGTAATAAGTGAACTTCGAAGGTACTACCTGTTTAATATTTCTAATGGTATATAGATCACATCTCAAAGAACTCGCAACTATTTCTGTTTTGATCAATAGGAACAATATTGGAAGCAAAATAACAGAGTCGTTTGCTTTCACTTCGTTATGATTTTAAATATGGTTATAGATTCCTTCATAGTAAATAATAAGACAGCCTGAGTTAGGACTTGCTGTGCACTGAGTTATGACGGATAGCCAGGCTGAACCGAGCGTATGACTAATCACGAGTCCCCTGTGGAAACAAAATGATTAAATTAATTCTGCCGATTGTTTCATCACCATGACAGTGTCATGAGATGACACAATGCGTGAGTGAATGTCCTCGACGTAATGGAGGCAATGAGCTAAATTGCGTAGGCACGCTGCAGGAGATTTGATTGCGAGCAAATGTAGTGGATTGATATCTCTCTGTCTCTCTCTCTCTCTCTCTCTCTCTCTCCCTCTCCTTCTGTGTGTGTGTGTGTGTGTGTGTGTGTGTGTGAATGTGTGTGTGTGTGTGTGTTATTGACAGAGGCCCATGAGCAGGACAAATAGAATGTCAGTCACTTCGTCACGGAGAGAGGGAACTAAGTGTGAAAATAACACAGACTGTATTATTGAATTCTGTTACACGGGAACAATAACAATAAAAAATAAAATTTTAACAGAATTTTTTATTTTGGTTTAAGAGTGAAAAAATGGAAAATTAATTCTGTTGTTCCAGCGAGAGCAACGGACGCCGGCTGCACGGTTCCACGGAACAAGAGGTACGAACTGCTGTTAGCCGGCAGCGATTATTAATATGACGTCTGAGGGCACACAGAGTCGGTGGGGACCTTTTGTTTTTTTACTCGTTTATGTGCCCAGAAGTAATAATATATCAGTAAATCTTTGAGGGTCGCTTGAGTATACTTGCTGAAACGCTTGATTTCTGCTTATACCAGCTACATGGCAGTGCATTTGCAATTACCCGATTGAGGAAGAGTTTCTTTTACGCCGTTGATACGTGTTCCAAAGTTTTGATTGTGCCACCAGTTTTACGAACAGGATTTGAAAAATGTCAAACGGTGAAGCGGAGATGATCTTAGGCTTACAGGGACCGAAGCAGGGCATTACGGTTTACAATTCGTGGCTAGATTAGAGACGTAAACAGTAACTATTGCAAAATTTGAAGTTAAGACAAAACTAAAGCTATGACAAAAAAATAGATGTACAGGACGGAAGGTTTTCCATTGATAAAATTTAAATTTTATGATAAAAGGTTTACTGCACTAATTCACAAGAGTGAAATACTCCAGTATTGTAAGATCAATGTTGACGCTAATTTACTTCAAGTTTCGTGCTGTAACTCTGTTTTCCTGCAGTTAGCACTCTTTTTATGAAAAATATAAATATTGACAGAGACTTTCGCCTCGCATGTTTTCCATAAAGTTTTGTTTGACAGGAAAATCATTTTGTAGTGCTATCTCAATTTTCTCTATTATTAGCTGACGTTAACATTAGTATTTTACAGATTATGATAGTTTTACTCTAGAAAATATTTAGTTTTAATTGTGTTGGTGACCTCCGATAACGTTAAGAAACGCTATTTTACAGGAACTATTTCACAATATGATTAGAACCCATCCTTTACCTAGTTATCAACTCGTATGTAAGGCTTGGCTCAATGACCGAGGAAAAAAGATCACCGTTTGAATGAGATTCCATCCGAAAAGATCGGCACGAATACATTTCTCCCTTTGATTTTTCCTAGTCGACATTGTTAAGTTGGTAGTGTCTATACATCTTCTATCGTTCCCAAGTTGCTTCCCCTTCTTCTTGAAGCCCCTTTAGTTTATCGCAATAATTACCTGATTGAAAAAAAGCTTCTTTTAGTCCTTTGTTGTGTGTTCGGAGCATTTGACTGTGCCAGCACTTCTGCGAAAAGGACTTAAAAAGTTTCTGAAGGTTTTCTTACGAATTTGAAGCGGTCACCACCTCAGAGTGTCATGTTCACCAAACGACGTTGATCACTTGTTTGATGTCGTCCAGTCTAGCTCTCCAATACAGTTTTTGCCCTCTGCGGATTCCTCAACGCGATGGAAGTTATATGCTGATGTCCTTACACAAACTTACAACTGGATCTTTCTATCGACCACCTTCCTCATGCCCAGAAGTTACCGCAAATTTTACAGAAACTGGTTTATGATATTTATAGTTATGTAAGTGGTGGACATGGCAAGACATCCTGTGAAACAATACTCAATATCCACTTTTACATCTACCTGGAACATATAGTTCTGAAGCCTATGTATACTGGAAGTCTTTTGAATCTAATGGCAAGAAATACATATGAAATACATATACATGTTGAAACTGTTGTCAGTGACACTCGGCAGTCGCAGCAACATTATTAAACCACAAAGAGCAACATAAACAAAAGATTAATATGTTCAAGAAACTAGATAAGGAGTCAGTAGCGTTACCTCTCAATGAAATATTTAATCCTGCAGAGCATATACAAGCACTGTAGTTTGTTTAAAAGAATAGTAGATTAGACAGTTACCTAGTAGAACAGTTAATGAAGGGCAAACACTTCATGGCACACGGATGACATAAAGAAACTTCCAAAAAAAAAACAAAAAAAAAACAAAGAGACGTCTGCATAATAACTGTAAAATAATTACAGAACTGAAGATAAGGATACTGAATGAAACGTGTTTTCTTTCAGGGGGCCAATGGGTAAAGCCCGCAGCGACTAGCGTAGCAGAATATCGTAGAGAGATCTCTTACGAATCCAAATAAGTCCAGGTTATATGTAAAGTGGCAATAAAGGGTCCAATCACTAACTGATGAGACGGAACTGCAGTTAAGAATAGCAAAATAAAAGCAGAAGTACCTACCGGTTGCAGAATGGAAACCCCAATGAAAATCAAAGTTATTTTATTTGCAACATATAGCTACGCATTCCTGTTTCTTGACATTGTCGCCACTCCAAGACATTTTTCGTAGCATGGTAGAAACTTTCGAATATCCTCGTCACAGAAGGCCGCCGCCTGTTCTATCCGCCATTTCTCTTGTCTGCAGCTCGTTGTCTGTGCCAAACTTCTGTCCTCATAGACAGCAGTTATTGTGGCCAAAGAGATGAAAATCAGAGGGACCGAAGTCCGGGGTGTACAGTAAGTCATCGAACGCTTCCCATCGAAAACGCTGCAGAAGCGCCTTTGTTGCAGCCACATGGTTAAGCTGAGTGTTTTCACAAAGAAGGACAATGTCTGATGACAGCATTCCTGTGCGCCTCTTCTGAAATGTTGTTGGTAGACGATTTTCTCGAACCACCTGATTCACTCGCTCAACAAGGTCATCGGTTGTCACTCGCTTCCGATTGCCTACATCGCGAACGTCTTTATTTCAAAGTTCCTGCACCATTGCAGCATTTTGATGTCACGAACAGTTGTGTGGGCTCCTTGAAATGGGGCGGAACGCCTCAGCATGAACAAACTGAATGACAGAGCGCGCTTCACACTTAGCAGGAGTGCTTTACGCATTCTTGTGTGTTGTGCTCTCGGAACTGAAACGAGCGACGTGACCAAATCGACGGGCATACTAGAGGCACTGCGCATCACATCTGCGCAAAGCTTCATCGGATTTTTATTGTGGTTTTTATTTCGAAACTGACCTGACCTTGATGAAAGAAGTAGCTCTCGTACTTAGTAGAGAAATTCTTGAAATCACTGAATTTAAAAGGAGCTCTGGGGCCTGATAAATATCCTATCACTGTATACCGAATCAGCGTCTGAGTTAGCCTTTGTTTTATGCCTAATATACCGTAGCTCCATCGAACAAAAATCTGGTCCCAGTTGTCAGCAAACAGCCGCGTACATGAGAGACAGCAGATGTGACCTATTAAATTGATCTATTGAACTTGACGTCCATTTGTTATAGGAACTTAAAACATGTTCTGAGCTCAGACGGAATGAGGTATCGCCACAAGAATAACCTCCTCCATGCCAACCAACACTGATTCCGAAGACGTCCATCACGTGGAACCCATATCTCGCTTTTATTACATGATATTTTAAAAACCCTCGGTCATTTAATCAAGTAGATGTATTAATTCTTGACTTTTGAATAGCATTTTACTCGGTGTCACATCTACGTTTTGTATGAAGCGAAATTTGTGACTGCATTGATGATTTCTTGATATGGAGGACGTTGCATGTTATCTTCGATGGAAAGTCATCAACAGATGTAGAAGTCGCTCCACGTTTTCCCCACGGAAGTGTGTTGGGTCATTTGCTCTTAGTGTTGTACATCAATGACTTTTCAAGAAATACTAATAGTAACCTCAGATTTATCGTAGATGATGCAATTATCTATAATAAAATGCTGTATGACAGAACCCGCACCAAATTTCGAAGAGAGCTTCATAAAATTTCAAAGTGGAACAAAAACTGACAAACTGATTTGTATGTTCAGAAATGTAAAATTGTAAACTTCATAAAATGCTAAAAAGTAGTGTGTTGTGACTAAAAAATCAGTCGATCACTGTTGGAATCAGTCAACTCACACAATTATCTGAGCGTAACAATCTATCAAGATATGAAATGGAATGACTGCATAGGGTCAACATTAGGTAAAACAGTCTTTCGTTCATTGGTAAAGCGCTAGTGAAATGCAGTCGTATACAAAGGAAACTGCTTACACAAAACTGGAGCGTCATATAAGCTGAAGTGCCATAGAAACTGATATAAGCATGTGTATTCAAATGCAAAGATATGTAAACAGGCAAATTACAGCGTTGTGGTTGGCAACGCCTATATAAGACAAGTGCCTGGCACGGTTGTTAGATCGGTTACTAGTGCTACAATGGTAGGATTTAAGTGAGTTTGAACGTGGTCTTACAGTCGGCGCACGAGCGATGAGGCACAGCATCTCCGCGGTAGCGATGAAGTGGGGATTTTCCCGTACGACCATTTCGCGAGTGAACCGTGAATATCAGGAATTCAGTAAAAACTCAAATCTCCGACATCACTGCGGCCAGGAAATTATGCTGCAAGAACGGGACCAACGAGCACTGAAGAGAATCGTTCAACGTGACAGAAGTGCAGCCCGTTAGCGAATTGCTGCAGATTTCAGTGCTGGGCCATCAATAAGTGTTAGTGTGCGAACTATTAAACGAAACATTATTGATACGAGCTTTCGATGCCGAATGCCCATTCGTGTACCCTTGATGACTGCACGACACAAAGTTTTACGCGTCGCCTGGACCCATCAACACCGACATTAGACTGTTGATGACTGGAAACATGTTGCCTGGTCGGAAGAGTCTCCTTTCAGATTGTACCGAGCTAAGGAGACAACCTCGTGAATCCATGGACCCTGCATGTCAGCAGGCTCTGTATTGGTGTGGGGCGTGTGCAGCTGGAGTGATATGGGACCCTTGATACGTCTAGATACGAATCAGACAGGTGACACGTACGTAAGCAACCTCTCTGATCACCTGCATCCATTCATGTCTATTGTCCATTCCGACGGACTTTGGCAATTCAAGCAGGACGATGCGACAGCCCGCACATCCATAATTGCTACAGAATGGCTCCAGAAACACTCTCCTGAGTTTAAACACCTCCTGTGGCTACCAAACGCCCCAGACACGAACATTATTTAGCTTGTGTGGAATGCCTTGAAAAGTGCTGTTCAGAGGAGATCTCCACTCCCTCGTACTGTTAAGGATTTATGGACAGACCTGCAGGATCATGGTTTCAATTTCCTCCAGCATTCATTAAGCCGAGTCCATGCCACGTCGTGTTGCAGCACTTCTGCGTGCTCTCGGGGCCCTGCACGATATTAGGCAGGTGTACCAGTTTCTTTGGCTCTTAAGTGTATTAGAATGTTTTTCAAATATATGGGAACCGTACAAAATACTAATAGGGGATACTCAAGGTCAGATTTATTTGAGCCATGGGAGAGCGTCATTATAATGTTGATAAACGAACTGAGGTATGCTTGATAACAGACACAAATTATTCCCTGAAATTCTACATAGAAAATCTCAAGAAAAAATTTTAAGTAGCGAAGGTAAGAATGTACTGGAATTTCCTAGTTAACGTCTCGGTAGGGATTCCGAGGACAAGATGGATCGGAGCGCGCACAGAGGTTTGTAATCAATCACTCTCCGCGCGCTCTATACATGGATGGAACGAAGAAACCACTACCATGCACTTCACAGCGGTCTGCAGAGTATGGGTGTGAATGTGAATGTCCTGTCTTCTTACGTTTTCGTTAAGTCAGTGTTGTCCACATATTCCTTTCCTCGAGCTATTCTACGGAGGACAGGTTCAATTGTTCAAAACAGTACACTCAGTTTTCAGCATTCTTCTGCAACACCACGTTTCAGATGCTTTAATTCTCTTCTCTTATACTTTTCCCAGACTCCAGACGCACATTTATCCGAAACGTTTTCCGCAAATTGTAGCGTATGTTCAATATCTTGAACTTATTTCTGCCTAAAATAGTCTGCATCTTATATTCTGCTTGCTTCGTCCATCATGTGTTTTTCTGCTCCCTAGGTATCAGAACTCATTCACTTCATCTACTGCGGGTTCACAATTTTGACGTCAAGATTATCACTATTTCATTTCCCCTACAGCCCACCAAAACTTCTCATTATTTTCGTCTTTCTCTGTTTTACGCTGAGTCGATAATGTGTGTTCATTGAGCGGTTTATTCGATCCGAATTGTACTTGTTTAAACCTAGCTGAGAAGTTCGCCAAAATCGTTTATTCATATAGATAACCGGTTTCGGCAGTTCTCTGTTGCTATCTTCGGATCTGCCAAACTTGAGACCGAAAATGCTAGGATGCAGCAACTAATATTACAGCACAAATAACACAGGACAACGACGGAAGAAATTTTTTGGCTTAGAATACCATATTCTTAAGTTTTTAGGGTGGAAAATCCAATAAAAAACTGTATCACCCACAAGTTCTTCAAATTTTACAGTTAAATTTATTAAATTAAGCAATTTTTTAAACAATTTAACAGGTTTTGTATAGTTAAAATAATTTGAAAAGGATGTGTAATGAATGTAGATGACGTTGGTAGCACTGCTGAAAAGTGTTGTTTTGTAGGGCCGATATATTTTCAAAGAAAAATCCGCACTGGCTCTACGAATGATTTTTATTAAATCTGCGACCGGTTTCGCACCACTTATCGGTGCATCCTCAGGTAATCTGTACAAAAAATGACATAATAAGAGCTCATATAAACTATTCGATTGCCCAATTCTGAGGTGTAAATTAAACTTTTAAATAGCCAGTTTTTTGAATGAAACAAGAAAGTACTCACATACGCTATTTATAACATAGTAACGTTGAACATTGCCCTGTAGCCACTCCCCACCATTCACGTCCAATATACCGCCATCTGGTGAAAGCAGTAGTTAAAATTTAAAAAATATTTTAAATGATGGGAGTGGTAGTGACCCAGAAAATAAAAATAAAAATAAAATACGATGCTGATAAAACTCCCCTAAACACGAACGACGCAGAGAGGAACATTACCATGAACAAACAGCGGAATTAGGGCCATGTAAACATATCAGAACATACCGTGCAAGTTGAGAGGAGCCGCGCGGCAGCGGACACGGCCTGACTGACCCGGAAAGCGCTCACGCAGTGGCGCGAGAATCGCCAGAGGCCGAATGACGTGTACAATGTGTGAAGAGTGCGGGGTGCTGAACATTCGATAAACAATTCCTTCCGCTCTTCGTCATTTATTGTCAACACTTGAGACGTGTTGCAAACGCATGAATAGGAAGATTGCTAGACTGACAAAAAGCACAATACAGGAGTTTGGTTGGGAAATCACTCCGCACCCACCATATTGACCTGATCTTGCGCACTCAGATTTTCACCTTTCTCGCTCCCTATCGAACAACCTCTCTGTATGAAAATTCGCTCCGGACATAGCTCTACGAGTTCTTCGCCAGAAAACTACTTGATTTCTACAGTCCCTGCATCGAAAGGTCATCCCAGCGTTGGCAGGCTGTTTTGTCTACCTAGTCAAAGAGAATGTAGTATTATGACTCAAGTCTGTCTTATGTGTATCTGCTGTGTTTATTAAATTTGTGGAGAATCGCTACGAACTTAGGCACCAACCCAGTTTCCATGGCATTGTTTCCTCTCAAACTGATTAAGATGGACCTACAAGGGTCGCTCAGCAAATAAGAGCCCAAATTTATTTTGCAACCGTTAAAATGTATATACAGGAAAACGTACTTTTAGGTGCTTCAGATGTGTTTCCTCTGCAAGTTTCAAACAATTCCGACAAACGGTATAGCCGCTGTAAACAAGAGAAATGGCGTCCACGCAGGACACTCGCTACAAACAAAATGCTGTAATTCAGTTCTTGGTCGTGGAAAAATAAACAATTCTGAACTTCCATAAACGTTTGTGTGCATTTTATGGTAATGCATTTTGCAGGATTACTGTAGGGTGCAAAGAGGTAAAGCGTCACAAAGCGCAGAAACTGATCTCCATGATCGGCCACATTTGGGGGTGGGCCCATCATGGCGAATCGTGGGGGTGACGTTGATCGTGGAGACTAAGGCATCACAGATCGACTGTTGGCTATAGAGCATCGATATCTATCAGCAGGGGTCATTCTAAAGGAGTACCTGGTACGTGGACCGAGACACTGCTGGAATGAAGATGCGAAACAAGAAGAAGCACAAAGATATACCAGAGCAGCGTGACCCTAGAAGAAAGTGCCCGAAGTTTGCGTAGATACAGATATATTAAAGGAAGAGTTGTGGAAAGCAAAAGTGGAGCGATGGAAGCAATTTGTGGAGGCTAACTTTGAAACCGATACCTGTGGGGGGGGGGGGGGGGGGGGAGGGGGGGGGGGCACCACATAGAATAGTCTCCGAGCAAATAAGATCACCAACAGTCTTATTTGCCCTCGAAGGGAACGATGGGACGATAACAGAAAGTTGACAACAATCAGCTGTCATATTGACGATGGAGAAGAATACGAGACAAATAATCAGCGAATGTTATGGGAAGAATATAGAAACAATATACTTGCGTACCCCTTGGCACAAGAAGAAATTAGGCAAATAGTTTTAAGACTCCAAAAGAAAAAATCTCCAAGACCGGACCGGATCCCGCCGAAGTAATACAAGCCTTATGTTACCGATTAGATATTCACTTGTGCTTAAGAATGAGTGTCTCTTGCAAGGATTGGGCCTTGCACCGTGGAAGAAAGCTGAAGTGGTAATAATTGGTAAGGGGCAAGATGAGGATCCAATGATACCCAAATCCTACAGATAAGTTTTTCTTTTGAACGTTCTCGGCAAAATATTTGAAAAATATTATGCAAAAGACTACAAGATCACCGACTGTTACACGGGATGAGCCGTCACCAGGAAGGGTTTAGAAGAGGCAAGTCCACTGAAGACACAATTAATAAGGCGATCTCGCTAGCGACAGATACTCGTTCTAACGACGCTGGCGCTTTTGATACCCTATGGTGGCCGGATTTATTTAGTCGCCTTACAGATTTTGATATAATTAGATTAGAGGTTATTGCCAAGGGCGACATGCTTCTTTAACATGCCCAAGAAAGAAAATACCGAAGACTATAACAAAAGGCTGTCTGCAGTGTTCAATGTGTGGTCCGGAATTTCGAGATGTTACATGATAGCGGTAACACAAGTGGACTGGTGGCATTTGCAGATGACATGCTGTTCGTTGTAAGTAGTGACTCCAGAAGAATTATAAAACATAAATGTAATGTAGCCCTCAGCGAACTTGAGAGCTGGTGTCGAAGTGTTAAATTGTCACAAGTATATCACAAAACAACGTACCTCCTGCTGAAAGGGACCATAATAAGAAACTCTAAAATAAAATTAAATGAAGTAACGATTAGAAGCGCAGTAACAAGATATCTATCGGTTCTTCTGGATTAACGTCGTACCTTTGCACATCATGTAGAGGAAGCAGGTAGAAAAAGTACAAACCTGATGAAGAAAATTATAACCATTGCAAACAGGCAATTTCGGCTTCCCTTGAAGACAATCAGAGTAGACCACCAATCTATATAAGCATCAGTCGTGAAAGCGTTTGGGATCGTAGATTGCGGTTAGTGAAGTCAGCCTAGGCTGTAAGGAGAATTCAACGAGGCGTGCTACTAAGATTAACTGCTCGGAATGATACTTGTAAGTAATTCTAGGAACATGCTTACTGGACTTGGAAATTACGAATAGGGGAGCCTTTTACTGGTTAAAGAAAGGTAATCAAATAGAAGTAAGAAGAGTGCTTGGAACTGAAGCCAACTCGAAAAAGACAATAAAAGGTCACATATTACCACTGCGGAAATGGACGGAACACTTCAGGCACAGGCAGGAGCACATACGAATTTGTCTCAAACATCAGGGGGAGATTAGAAATGAGATTTCTTAACCCATCGAGTGGACTCATACATTACCTGACTGGCCAGGGCTCTTGTTGTACAAAATCAGAAGACAGGTGAATGATAGCTGCGCCTGCGACAGTGCAGGCACACCAGAACAAACATTGTGGAAAAATCACGCCCTATGAAGATGCAACGGGTACTGGACGTCAGGTATTAAGGATATTGGAGCCGAGAGCAGCACTAAGGAATAAGACGAACTGGCGGATCTTAGATGGTACTGGAGCCACAGTGTCCAGGGTGGTCAAGGAAAAGTACACGAGGCATTCAACCCGAAGTCAGCATGCTGCCATCCAGGCTATACGATATACATTGTAAATGGAGAGAAGATAACTGAGGTCGGCGACCACCAAGCGAAATACTGTCCCAAGAATATACACTGCGGGGTCAGGGATTTCCTCTGCCTCGTGATGGCTGGGTGTTGTGTGCTGTCTTTAGGTTAGTTAGGTTTAAGTAGTTCTAAGTTCTAGGGGACTGATGACCATAGATGTTAAGTCCCATAGTGCTCAGAGCCATTTGAATATACACTGCGTTGGTGCCGCTGATGATAGAAGTATGGACTTTAAGAAGTTAATAGTGATGGGTGATTTGCAACAGTCGAGACACTACTGATGTGGTGTCTGACGCCGGAGGAATCCAGCAGACTGTGTCTGTTGGCCGTAGTAGTATGAGGGCGGATCCAGTAGCTGGATCAACCACCTACACGTTAAATGTACCAAAATAAATTAACAGACAGAGAACAAATTCCGTAGTGTTTGCAGCAGATTAGTATCTGGGTAAGTGGGTAATTGGTTAAAGGTTTAATGCAGTTTAGTAAAAGTAGTTGTAGTATATATATGTATTCCATTATGTATCAGAGATAAATAATTAGTACATAATTTATTATTATCCAAGGAAATATGATCTGTATGCCTATTTTAGCTCTGTAGGTAATAGGCTGTAATTATGAAAAATAAATAAATAAATCTACAGATGTAGGTGAGCACTGGAATTGCGTTTCCAATAATTGAGACACTTCTATATTCGTAGACGTGCTCAGAATGTCCCCCTCGGAAGCTCATTACAGAACACAAGATTCAAAGGAAAGACACTTCCTCATTACATGAAATGGTTGACCTAAGAAATATGTATTATAGCTTTTTTAAACCACTTCGAAATAGATTTCACAAACACTTTATCTTAAATAATACTCGATCCGCATTTCCAACACCCTTTGACGAAGTGGTGCACAGCTCCATAAGCCATTCAGAAAATTTAGAAATATTTCACAAAAAATAAAGAAGCCATATATTGAAAATGTATGCAAAAGCAGATTTTTTTTTAGATATAAAATTGACAAAGGCACGTTGAATAATCAGTTGGAATTAAAGCACCATAACATTCTGGCTAATTTTGATTGTTTATACGATTAAGTATTAGTAAGTAATAAAGTTCAGTATAGTTCTCCCTTATAAAGAGAGTGACACAGCCTTCCTAGTAACGAGTACATGACATCACACGGTCCACGTAGATAGCTTCCTTTCCGTTAGCCTGTGAGTCCATCTTAGCCGCTCATGCTGGCAGCTTATACCTTTCCCAATACCAGGGCGCCCTGCCGCCTTATACTGTTCCACACAGTAATTTGCATTGTGTCGCGACTAATCACGTTTTTTTTACTTTTTATTTATTTATTTATTTTTTTTTTTTTTTGTCATCAGTCTTCTGGCTGGTTTGATGCGGTCCACCACGAATTCCTCTCCTGAGCCAACCTCTTCATCTCCGAGTAGCACCTGCAACCTATGTCCTCAATTGTTTACTGGGATATTCCAATTTCTGTCTCCTTCTGAAATTTTTGCCCTCTACAGCTCCCCCTAGTACCATGTAACTACTCCCTGACATCTGTTCTATCATCCTGTCCCTTCTCCTTGTCAGTGTTTTCCACATATTCCTTTCCTCTCCAATTCTGCCCAGAAACTCCTCATTCTTTGCCTTATCAGTCCAACTGCTTTTCGACATTCGTCTGTAGCACCACTTGTCATATTCTTCGACTATCTTCTGTTCCGTTTTTCCCACAATCTGTGTTTCACTACCATACAGTGCTGTGCTCCAAACGCACATTCTCAGAAAAGTCTTCTTCAGATTACGGGCTATGTTTGAATCTGGTAGGTTTCTCTTGGCCAGTGCTAGTCTGCTTTTGATGTCCTCATTGCTACGTCCATTACTGATTATTTTACTGTCTAGGTAGCAGAATTCCTTCATCTATTTCGTGACCATCAATCCTAATGTTAAGTTTCTGGCTGTTCTCAATTCTGCTACTTCTCATTACTTTCGTCTTTCTTCAATTTCGTCTTAGTCCATATTCTCCACTCATTAGATTGTTCATTCCATTCAGCAGATCATGTAGTTCTTCTTTGCTGTCACTCAGGATAGCAATGTCATCAGCGAACCCTATCATCGATACCCTTTCACCTTGAATTTTAATTCCATTCCTGATTTATCTCCATCATTGTTTCTTCGATGTACAGACTGCACAGTAGCCGCTCGGGGTAGCCACGGGATCTGAGACGTCTTGGTACGGTCCGTGCTGCTCCCCCTGTCGAAGGTTCGAGTCTCCCTCGGGCATTCGTGTGTGTGTTGTCCTTAGCGTAAGTTAGTTTAAGTTAGGTTAAGTAGTGTGTAGGCTTAGGGACCGATGCCCTCAGCAGTTTGGCCCATTAAGAATTCACACACATTTAAACTGAACAGTAGGGATGAAGGACTACATCCCTGTCTAACACCCCTTTTAACACGAAACACTTAGTTCTTGGTCGTCCACTCTTATTATTCACTCTTGGCTCTTGTACCTGTTGTATATTATCCGTCTCTCCTTACAGCTTACCCCTATTTTTCTCAGAATATCGAAGATTTTACACCATTTTACACTGTCAAACGCTTTTTCCATGTCGGCAAATCCTATGAACGTGACTTGATTTTTCTTTAGTCTTGCTACTATTATCAATCGCAGCTTCAGAATTGCTTCTCTGGTTCCTTTACCTTTCCTAAAGCCAAATTGATCGTCACCTAACACGTCCTCAAGTTTCTTTTCCATTCTTCTGTATATTATACTTGTCAGCAACTTGGATACGTGAGCTGTTAAGCTGACGGTGCGATAATTCTCTCACTTGTCAGCCCCTGCAGTTTTCTGAATTGTGTGGGCGATATTTTCTCGAAAGTCAGATGGTATGTCGCCAAACTCAAACATTCTACACACCAACGTGAACAGTTGTTTTGTTGCCACATTTCCCAACGATTTAGAAATTCTGATGGAATGTCATATGTCCCTTCTGCCTTATTTGATCTTAAGTACTCTAAGGCTCTCTTAAATTCTGATTCTAATACTGGGTCCCCTATCTCTTCTAAATCAGCTCCTGTTTCTTCTTCTGTCACATAAGACAAATGTTCCCCTTCGTAGAGGCCTTCAGTGTACCGTTTCCACCTATCCGCTCTCTCCTCTTCATTTAACAGTGGAATACCTGTTGCACTGTTAACTAATCCTGTAAGGACTGGCAGTTTTCTGTTGTCAGTCTGGCTATTTAAATAATTTTAGCGTCCTCTCATTACAAATATTTTTTTCTTCTTTACATTGCAGGAAGATTTAAAAAAATATGGCTCTGCAACTACTTGACCAACGCTCCAGCAGTCTTTACGAAATTAATGGATCACGTTTTTGTCACCCTTCGTTCGTCGATGGAAGTCACACAATATTCAATCAATAATATATCTTGACTAGGAGTCAGGGGTGCACCTATGACTTTTTATCACTGTGAGTGTATTTTAGATATTACCTTTATTAATTTTAAAATCCACAAAACTGTGACACTGTACATTACTCTTGTCCTTGTAGGTTTCACATTATGATGCCACTTTAGGCTGCGAAACCAGCTGTGTTTCAATAAAACAACAGTTTTACCCGTGTTAGCAGAACTGTTGGAGTAGTTTGGGTCTAATGGAGAGACATTTCTGTTACTGATCGTTACAGATGATGAAAGCTGTGGTACATCACTTTAACCGCGGAAGAAAAGGGTTGTCTCCCGAGTGGTACCTCTAACAAACATCACAAACGAAATTAAAGGCCACTCTTCCTCTAATGTGATGACAGTCTTCTCGGGTTGTGATTGTGTCTTTCACGTGGATGTGTTGTCAAAAAGGTCACCAATTAATTCATATGTAAAGACTGTAAACAAACTCAAGAACCGTCTTGGACCTGTTGGGGCATCTTCTAATATGACAATGCACACCCATGACACATTCAGCGCACACTGCCAAAACGATTTGTACATTATTACCTCATCCAGCCCAGCTGTAGCTCAGACATCGTGCCATCTTAAGGATTCTCTACTATGAAGATGATGAGAGCATAGGTCAACCAATGTAAACTTGGCTATAAACACAGGACAATAGTTTTTATGGACAAGGAGTACATGCCCTTACACAACGCTGATGAAGAGCTATAGAACGTAGCGGAGACTACGTACAAAAATAGTGAATGTAAAAGAAGTGTTGATTGATATTATCGATAAAATTTAACTCTTAAGAATAAAAATGTTTTGGGAAAGATGTGGGGATTATTTATTGAAAGATCCACGTACACTCACTAACAACAGCAAATACTATCGGGTCTGATACCAACTGCTATTGACAAGGTGTCACACCCGTCCTGTTGTTGCCAGTTAGGATCTCATTACGACCTGTTCTTATTTCATAACGTCTTGTTACATAGTACAGTATTCCTTGTAGAGACGTTAGCCAGGCCACCTTACATACGAATAAATCTTGAAACTTCATTCACAACGTCGTCATTCGCACGACAACCCTGTTCTGCGACTCTGTCAGGTCCCCACGTTGATCCATACTGCGCCGATTCCACACAACCGAGTTCACATCTGAATCTAACTTCAGTTGTTTCACAGGCATATGAACGGCATACAGTCTCTTATACACTAATGACTGAAAGACTCGTTTCTTGGCCGACCGCTGGTGGCCGAGCGGTTCTAGGCGCTTCAGTCTGGAACCGCGCGACCGCTACGGTCGCAGGTTCGAATCCTGCCTCGGGCATGGATGTGTGTGATCTCCTTAGGTTAGTTAGGTTTAAGTAGTTGTAAGTTCTAGGGGACTGATGACCTGAGATGTTAAGTCCCATAGTGCTCAGAGCCATTTGAACCAACTCGTTTCTTGAAACTAAGTTAACATAGTTCTCAAAACTGTTGAACTACAGACTTAGCAGTAAACAATAGTCACTGTTCTCCTCACGGGTATTGTGTTCACGAAACTTTTTGTCTTTTGTGGCAGTTGGAATTTTTGAAACGTTTCTCGTAAAACCTAATACCATTTGCGAGCCGGTTAATTTATGTATTCAGACTCTTACAGTGGGCTTCCAAGAAAAATGGGTACTCCAGTAAGAAGCTGTATCCCTCCAAGAAGAGAGAAACCCAGAGGTAATGAGGGACAAAGTCTGCCAATAGGGAGAGGTTTCCTCCAGTTTATTAGCGAAATTACGGATTGCGTCGGGAAAGTGTCTGCCAGGAATGGGGTGGCACTGATCATTAGACCCAAAGAAGATAAAATAATGCTGCCTCCAATCGAGCATACATGGGACATCATCAGCCTTAACTGTTTCCCCCTCCTCCACAGGGAGCTGACCAATGTTTGGTGGGTTCGTGCTTGGCTACCACGGGGCCCCAGCCCTTGCAGAGATTTTTCCCTTCCGTGTTGCACGTCTATCCTCTTGCTATTCTTTTTCACCTTCCTTGGGGAACATGTCTAGGATGTTATTGGGAATGTTCTGCGTTGTCTGTAACTGACATAAGAACAGTCTCACCTTTGTTTTACGCTCCCTTTTCCATTCATCGTTTCCATTCTCCTCTCGTTCCTCCGCTTCGGCGTTTGAGATTCCTTTTTTTCTTTCTTCCTCTCTCTGCGCTCCTGACGACCGGCCCACGCGTGTGACACGTAACAGGTGACTTGGTAACCCGTAATTCCCAGCGCCGGGTCGACAGATAGGGTTCGCATGTACCCCCTGGTACAGGCTGGGCCCAGGGATGGGTGATTGCCTGAGCTGCAACCTTCCCAAATTGCCAGTTGATCCCTCTGTCAGGTGTTCGGGAGGTGTGACCTGAGGTGTGTACAATCATCTGAGGCGGGTGTGTCCCCTTGTGAAGGGAGCCCGCAGTAATCTTCCTAATCAACGTCTACAAAACGTAAACGTAATGAGGCTAATGACTCGAAGACTCTTCCCGCTGCACCAAAGTTCTTCGTGGTCTCACGCACTGAAGACGGCCAGTCCTTCGCCACTGTCACTACGTTTATTATTCAGAAAGGTGTTGATGCAATTTCAGACCCGGTGAAACACTGCTCTCGTTTGCAGAATGGCCCTTTGCTTTTGGCGACTGCTTCTGATTCTCAAGCACAACAACTGCTCGCTGCCTCGCTTCACCCCTGCTAACCTGTTCGTGTCGAGGCCCGTAGAATTTTGAATTCTTCCCATGGTGTAATTTACAGGCTGCTCGACGGTCTAACCGAGGCCGAAATCCAATCTTATCTCTCTGATCAGGGTGTCATTGCCATCCGTCTGTAATGAAAAAGGTAGATTCCCCTTAGTGCCCACCCGCACTCTTCTCCTCATCTTTGATAGAGCGGTGCTAGTGGTGCTGCCGTCCAAGATCAAAGCAGCCTATGAAATTATTACAGTCCGGCTTTACATTTCAAACCCGATGCGCTGATACCAATGTAATCGTTTCAACCACACTAGAAAGTCTTCTCGACACCCAGACAAATGTGTAACCTGTGGTGTGTATGCTCATGAGGGCGATTGTCTTCCTCTCTGTCTCTGCTGGATCAACTGCCATGGCGACCATGCCACCTCCTCTCAGGATTGTCCCGTGTATCTTAATGAGCGGGCTGTCCAAGAGATAGATTCCGGTAAAGGAAAAAGTGCCTTATCCAGTAGCTCGCAAGTTACTGGCTAGTCGCAAACCCTGTGTTCTCCCGTGTGCCATCTAAAGTTCTGTTCTTGTTACCCCTCGCTCCATGAGTGACATGGCCATGCAGCCATGCGACTTCAAATTAAGCTCTGAGGTTGTGAAATCACATAGTGTCAAGGTAGCATCGCCATCCCATTGTACAACTGTGCAAACTCTCACCTCCAGGGGCGAAGCTACCAGCTACACAACCAGTAGGCAGGAAAGGAGAGAAGGAGTACTCCTGTGAAGACTTCCTATGTCCCTCCAGCCAAACAACACACGAGTCTTCCTCTGACCATAAAGGCTTGAAGAAATCCACCAAAGGCAAACGGTCTTCCCTTTTGCCAACTCGTCGGGTTAACACCCCTACATCTTTTCCCTCATCATGACTGTCCTCGAATAGATCGTTCGTGGCCTTCGGTCCTACAAACAGGATTTACGACTGCTTTTAGCATCGCAGTGTCCCATTGTACTCTGCCTCCAGAAAACGAAATTGCGCCCTCACGACTACTTTGAGCTTTCACATTTCTTACTGATTCGTTTTGACCTTCCCCGCTAAGGTCGTCATTCCATCTCATGAGGGTGTCATGCTGCTCATACGGGATGACATTCATAGTCAACCCATTTCCCTGACTACCTGTCTTCAAGCTGTTGCTGTCTGCCTTTTCTTTCCACAACTTTTTCACCCTGTACCGTTTATGTCCCTCCAGCATCCGATGTCATCAGGGCGGACTTCATTCAGTTAATTCGGCAGGTCCCTTCCCCATTTTTACTACTCGGTGACTTAAATGTGTATCATCCCTTTGGGGTTCTCCCAGGGCCTGTCAGAGGAGTGCCCTCTTGGCTGATCTTCTTAAGCAACTTAACCCCTCCTGCCTTAACACTAGAGCACCCACTTTCCTTTCCGACTCCTCGTACACCTATCCTTTTGCACTGCCCAGCTTGCCCATCATCTTGAGTGGTCCGTTCTTTCTGTCACCTACTTGAGCGACCATTTCCCATGTGCTATCCGTCTGCTGACTCCTACCCCATTTGCGTGCACCCCCATATGGCAGCTTCCCAAGGCTGACTGGCAGCCAGCTCTACTACTCCCTCGCGACCTTCGGAGAACAACATTTCCCCAGTTGTGATGACCAGGTGGACTATCTCACCACCGTTGTCCTTACTACTGCAGAACGTTCCATTCCTCGCACTTCCTCATTACCACGTCGTGTCCCAGTCCCTTTCCGCGATGCAATTCGCGCACAGACACGTGCTCTCCGGCTTTTTAACCGTCATCCTATGATGGCAAACTACATTCATTATAAACAGATGAGTGCAAAGAGCCGTCGCGATATTCGGGATAGCAAACGAGCTAGCTGGATTTCATTAACTAGTTCTTTTAACAGTTCCGCTCTTCCCTCGGTCGTGTGGGCTAACCTCTGACGGCTCTCTGGGACCAAGCTCCACTCCCTCATTTCCGATGTTATCGTGGACCGTATAGCAATCTCCAACACTCTGGGCCACCATTTTGCGGTATTTTCGAGCTCTTCCCACTATCACCCTGCCTTCCTCCACCGGAAACGAGTGGAGGAGGCTCGGGCGATACCCTTCTCTTCTCCGAATCGTGAGTGCTACTATGCCGCTTTTACTATGAGGGAGATCGATCATGCTCGCAGTTCATCCCGATTCTCCACCCCAGGGCCGGACGCCATCCACATTCAGATGTTGCACCACCTTTCTCTCGCGGGCAAGAACTTTCTGCTTAACATGTACAACCGGATGCTGGTGTGAAGCCACCGTCATGCCCGATAAGGACAAAATGTTTCCTTCTAGCTGCCACCACATCTCTTACCCGCTGCGTTTGCAAGGTGATGGAACGTACGATTCATGGCCTGTTGGTATAGTCGCTAGAGTCTCGTAATTTACTGACAAATGCACAGTGTGGATTTGGTGAGCGGCGTCCTGCAGTTGACCACCTCGTTACTTTGTCCACCCACGTCATTAATAGTTTTCTGTGAAAATCCCAGATTTTGGCCATGTTTTTCGATTTGGAGAAGGACTACAACTACTGCTGGAGTACTGGTATCATCTGTACTTTTTACACGTGGGGTTTCCATGGCCGCCTGCCCTGTTTCCTTCAGGCATTCTTTAAAGATCGAGTTTTGAAGGTGCGTTTGGGTTCTGCCTTGTTGGACACCTTCATCCAGGAAAGCGGTGTGCCTCAGGGTCCTGAGTGTCGTCCTCTTTGCTGTCGCCATTAACCCTATCATGGCCTGTCTCGCACTGGGCACCTGCAGCTCCATTTTTCTTGACGATTTTGCCATCTATTGCAGTTCTCCATGGACCTGTCTCACTGAGCGTCGTCTTCAGCCGTGTTTTGGTCGTCTTTACTCCTGGAGCATCGACAGTGGCTTTCGCTTTTCCATTGACAAAACGGTCTGTATGAATTTCTAGCATCACAAGTGGTTTCTCCCACCAACTTTACATCTTGGGCCTGTTGCCCTCCTGTTCGTTGAAACTACGAAATTCATGGGAGATAGGAGACTCTCTTAGTCTTCCCATGTATCTTACCTGGCAGCCCACTGTACGCAGTTCCTTAATGTCCTACGTGTCCTCAATGGTACTTCCTCGGGTGCTGATCGAACCACCCTCCTCCATTTGTACTGGTCCCTTGTCGTTTCCAAACTCGAGTATGGGTGCTTCGTTTATGCGTCTGCACGTGCATCTATCTTACGCCGTCTCAACACTGTCCACCATCGTGGCATCCGCTTGGTCACGGGCACTTTTTACACCAGCCTGGTTGTATGCTGAAGCTGCTGAACGACCACTGTCCTGCCTCCATGACTTTCTCCTCAACAGATATGCATGCCGTTTGTCTGCCATGAGTGGCCACCCATCCAAGGCCCACTTCTTTGATGATTCCTTTGATCGTCAGCCGTCCTTCTTCTCTGTTACCTCTTGGAGTCCGCTTTCGGCACTTGCTACGGCGGCTTAACTTCACACTACCTGCAATCATTCCCGGTGTGTGTGAACTCTTCACCACCCTGGCTTCGTGAGGCGGCTTATGTTAACCTTGGCCTTAATTCGCTTCCTAAGGATACTGCTCCACCCTCGGTCTATCGCCTTCAGTTTCACGACCTTTGCATGGAACTTCGCGATAGTACCTTTGTATACATTGATGGCTCTCGGAATGACCGTGGGGTCGGCCGTGCCTTCGTCATTGGCACCCGTGTCTTTTGATATCGGCTTCCAGCACACTCCTTAGTATTTACAGCCGAGCTCTTCGCTTTGAATCAGGGCATGGAATACTTCCAGCGACGCAGCCTTTTCGGTTGTGTCCTCTACTCAGACTCACTCAGTGGCCTTCAAAGATTATGTGCGCCCTACACCGTTCATCCCTTAGTGCCGTGGGTCCAAGAAAACTGTCAACTGCTCACTCTTAGTGGAGCCAGTGTGATGTTTCTTTGGGTTCTTGGTCATGTCGGTCTGCCAGGAAACGAGGCTTCTGACGCTCCTGCTAAAGCTGCAGTCCTCGTACCTCCTCCCGCGAGTACCTGTATTCCCTCTGATGATCTCTGTTTTGCCATCTGTCAGTAGGTGGTGTCCCTTTGGCATCGCCAACGGTCCTCCCTTCAAGAGAATTAGCTCTGGCTTATTATGCCTCTCCCAGCGGCTTGGACGACCTCCACTCGGCCCTTCCGCCGTGAGGAGGTTATTTTAAATCGGCTGCGTATTGGGCACTGCCTTTTTAGCCCTCGTCATTTGCTGAGTGGCGCTAGCCCACCACTTTGTACACATTGCGCTGAAATTTTAACTGTCCGTCACTTCCTGATGGACCGTTCATTTTTTAACCTTTTACTTTACGATGGAACGTCCATTTTTTAACCTTTTACGTTCCCGCTTGCGTTTGCCGTCGAAGTTACCGCCCGCTTTAGCAAATGACGCGCGGGCTGTCGATCGCGTCTTACTTTTTATCCGCCAAAATAATATGGCGAAGGCCATTTAATTTTTTGTTTTGAACCTCCGTTTCTGTATGGTGTCTTTTTTAGCCTTTTTTCCACGTGCCTATTTTTAGCTATCTTCTATAATGTCAATTGGGACTGACGTATAGTCCCTTTTCTAACTCCTCTCTGTCTTCGTGTTCTATAGTTTTGACTTGGGCGCCTATGATCACAGTTGCTTATTCGCCCGAAAGCACAACAGAACCAATTAACGATTTCTGTATTGACCGACCAATTGACATCTGGCACCTATACAACACAATGCATGTGCGTCTGCATCATTAAATTCAACAATCCGGCGGTTACACCGGTTACTAATGAACCAGCATTTCACATTTGCCGAGGTTATCTCGCGCTTACATTTAACCTATGGTCTTGCAATGTTAATCACTTAAATATGTTACCTAGATAAATGTATTTCCGAAATTTCGTTACTCTACATTAATTATTTTTTGCTGCTGGTATTTTTTCTCTGTCAGTGTATGTAGTCGAAACACACGTATCGCCTAAACGTTGAAGTGAAGGACAAGAACGAGAAAAAGAAGGAGAAGCAGATATGTACCATCTGCAAAATATCTGAAGTTTATATCAATATCGTCTGCCAGATCATCGATGTACAAAATAAATATCAAGAGTTCCAACTTATTTCTATTGAGGAGTCTGCATTCGGGATAACAAGTTCTGACGTCGTTGCCAATAAATCCTTAGTCAAGTCATACACTTCGAATCATAGTTTATTTTTATTAAGTTGTGACATGGTATCGAATCAAGCCCTTTTGGGAGCCAAGGAATACTGCATCTACCTAATTACCATTCTCCACAGGTTTCAAACCAATAAGCACGCCAAGTTTATTCGTTCACACTGCGCCACAGCACAGAAGACATTTTCCTTCAAGACGGATTCTTATGGAGTGCCGTCTCTATGGCATACACTGCCGAAAAAGAAATTAGGACACCTCGAAAGAAGACTTACACTCTGATCCGATGGTGACATTGTAATGCTCATGTCTAAAGTAAGGTGTGATGTCTTTGTGTAACAAATGGTTCAAATGACACTGAGCACTAAGGGTCTTAACATCTGAGTTCATCAATCTCCTAGAATTTTAGAACTACTTAAACTTGACTAATGTAAGGACATCAGACACATCCATGCCCGAGGCAGGATTCGAAACTGCGACCGTAGCGGTCGCGCGGTTCCAGATTGAAGCGCCTAGAACCGCTCGGCCACCACGGTGTGCTGACTGCGTATCTGATTACGTGTATCTGTATATTTACCTGACACTGTTTTAAACAATCTGTATACTAGCAAGAAACCAATGCCAGTAGACTCAAACTAATTGCAGCCCGACAATCTTACTACGGCCTCGTAAATCTGAATAAGTACAAGAGTGGTCCCTGTGCTAAAATCCATAAACTGTGTGAAATAAATTTCTTACCTCGTTACGGTGTTTTCTTGGATAACGCGTTGTTCTGCTCTCAGCACTACTAAACTAACTACAGTTGCAAAAGCTAAAATGCAAGATATTTGACTGAGACACATTTAGAGTTTTTTTTAATGAAAACGACTTGGAATTTGGAGGCGGAACGTGACTGAGGATAATGACTGTAATATTTTACCTGAAAATCTTACTATAGTGTGAAACTGACTTGCGACTGTTAAGGTATATTATAAAATTACATTTACGCAAGCAAATAATGTTTACAAAATCATACAATAAAAAACTTGGTGTTACATCTAAAGTTTGTCTAATTCAAATTCGTTCTACAGCAAAAGCGTATAAATACATGGATACTGATTACCCAATTGTAGAAAGGTTCTGCACCAAAATTTCATAATAATATTTTTAGCATTTTCTTAATTAATTTTACTTCAGATTTTATTTCTTCCATAAATCATTAATACATAAGTCTGAAAATATTACACTAATTACTTAGTACTAAGAGCTGCCCACTCTGCAGAATAGCAACAGACACTGCCAGCCTCTGATACGCTACCCCTGCAACTCCTGAGCAACCACTGCCCACTACTGCGTGACCTAACACAAGCTCTTTGTTACACATTCTCTGTCTCGGCGATAGGTGCCTTGCCGAGTTCTCCCACACGTACATCATTGTAACCGAGATATCGCTTATGCTCTTGGATAATATGTTAAAATTTACAGTTTTCATTATATGTACCCATTTCAGCATATGCCACCTGGGGGCAGCAAATGTACTGATAACGTCGTCCGCCGACCGATAGTGTAGTAGCACAGCTACCAGAGTGCCATCAGTATCTCGCAGCCAGTAGGCTCATTGTGGTGCAAGCGTGTGAAGCAACAAGGCAAGCATTCCACGGAGACGCACTCGTGCTTCCAACAGCCAAATGAACGGGTTTCAGAGGGATCAAATTGTGGCCTTCCCAACTGCGGTATTGCCCTTTCGGAGAATTGTCACATAAGGTGGACGTGCTGCCTCAGTTGTGCAACCATGATGGTCGCGTAAACATTGTCACAGCCGCAGACGAGGTTATCGACGACCATACAGCACACATGCCCGCTAGGTTCGTCATGCTGTAAGACCAGTAGTGGCAGATCGTACGGCTAGCGCAGCGCAGATAAGAGGGTTTGTGAGTCCTGATGTGTCATCACGAACTGTTGCGAACTCATTATTAGCAGTGGGACACACACCTCTAGCCAGTCTCCTAGTCATCCCATAGCACGGCTCAGATGGTGTTGTCAGAGGATTACTTGGGTGTTGGAATGGTGGGCCGTGGTCTTCAACGTTGAAAGCAGATTCTGCCTACAATTTATAACTCTCGTTCAGCTTCGGTGTCCCTGAAGAGGAGACTAACCAGCGCTCGGTACGTGCAGAAACCTGTCACACACCTTCTTCTGCCGTTCTTGCTACAGGAAGATGATATACTGTTCCACCAGGATAAAACCCGCGTACACAGTACCTGTGAAACTCAACGTACCGCAGTGGAAGACTGGTGGGAAACAATGGAACGACTCGTCAACCAAAACCTGTTACAGAACTGTGTAAGCCCGTCGAGCAGGCGAGTCATAACGTATTTCAGGACAGTACTGACGACATGTACGATCGAATGGATGCCAGATTTAGCGCTTGCATTGCCACCCGTGGAGGCTACGCCTTCTATTAATATACGTGTTGCATCAGAGGTCGGTACCTGGTATCTCTGAACCGCTTCAACTATTGATTGGTTAATGTAATCATTTCAAGTACTCCGTATCCACTGTTGCAACAATAAATCTCAAGTGAATTGGAAACATCTAAAAGGGTGTACTGCTTTTTTACGGTACTAAAGATGTCCAGAGTTATCGTTCACCGTAAGACCGATTACGTAGTCGTTAGGAACCAAACTACAGCGCAGTGGGCATTGGGGGAGACAACAGTAACAGGAATTCGTACTGGATGACGAGCCGCCGTTTTCAGATACGACCGCCGCGACGAAGTTTCGGTGAGTGTTGCAAGACGCTGTTGCTGGCTCACCGTCTAATGGAGGTTAAGTCCCGCAGCTGCAAGTTGTGCGCCGCTGTCGGCACCGTCGACCTGAACAACTTCAGAACTCTGTGACGGGATCAGCGGTGACCTTGCTGCAGTTTATAGCGGTCCACAGGACGGGCCACCATTAACGAGCGCAGTCTCTCGCGTTCAAAGGCAAGTTCCAAGACCGTTTCGTGTGCTCGGCTATTGTACTTTGCGGTGTTCTACATATAGATCTACATCAATACTCCACAAGGCGGAGGAGAGGGGGGGGGGGGGGGCGAAGGACGGTATTTCGTGCAGCGCTGTCGCTTTGCCCCTTTCCTGTTCCAGTCTAGAATTGTGCGAAGAAGAATGTTTGTTGGTGGGCCAGCGTGTGAGCTCGAATCCTATAACTTCATTGTCTTTCTGCGTGTTACATGAGGGCTATCCGGAAAGTAACAGACGTTTTGAAATAAAAAATTAACAATGTCGACTAACCGAAGCTCCGTTATACATATATCTTAAAGGTACGCTTTAAAGCTATTTATCTACATAATCGTCATTCAAATTGAAGCACTTATCATAACGTAGGCACAAATTTTTCAATACCGCCGCTTAGAAATCTACCGTGTGCAGTTCGGTGTCAGTATCAAAGCGTTGTGTAGGAGCCATGTCTTCAGTGCTTGGAAGAGATGGTATTCGCTCGGCCTTGGGCTGTATGGTGGATGATAAAACACCTCTCAATAAAAACCCCACAACAGCGCTCAGGTACGACTGGCAGTGTTAGGACAAGAATTGTCGGTTGTTGTGGAACATAAAAACCAATTCAGCGCGAAGTTTCCCTTTTCCTCGACGCATGTTTTCTATCATCCACCTTAACTTCCTTAGTATTTGACGATACCTGTCTGAGTTAACTGTTCTGTCACGTTCGAGGATATCAACGAGAATCACTTCCTCAGAGTCCCAAGACACAGTTGCCGTAAACTTTCTCGTAGACAGCGTTTGCAAACACTTCCTTGGTTTCTTGGGAGATATCATATGTTCCGTTCCATAGACCACCTGTTTGTTTCACAATTGACATGCTTCACCCAGTTTTCGTCCCCAATTATGATACGATCGATAACATTCTTTTCATATTTTTGGAAATCTTCTAGCAAGATAGTCTTTTTTCTGTGGTTTTTCGTTAGGATTTTTGGAACCAACCTAATACAAAATTTATGGTACTCAAGCTTTTCCGCCACAGTTTCACGCATCAAACTCCGCGAAATTCAAATGAAATTTTTTCAAAGTTCCGTAAACGAGAAACTACGACTTTCATAAATGTTGTCATTGATATTCATCATCATTTCGTCAGTCACAAGTTTAGACTTACCAACGCGGTCCTCATAGTGAACATTGGTACAACGTTTTTTAAAATCGTTACACTATTGTCTCATCGGCTTTCACTCATTATTGCTTTTCCGTACACATTGCAAAGTTCGCCATAAATTTCAACTGGTTTGCAGCTTTTTGCCAAAAACAACTTAATCGCAGAAAGCACCCATAAGTGGAGAGATTTTCTCTTGCAGCGCACATTTTAACGCGTCACAGAAAGAAAAGTAGCATAGGCACAGACCATATGCTACCAACACTTGATGCGTATTGAGTGTAGAAACGTTATGGCACCAAGATGGCGGCTATAGCCTCCCCCACCACCGCGATACACCAAATTGTCTGTTACTTTCCGGATAGTCTCCGTAAGTGGACGAGAAAATAGGAGTATGTTGGTGAACTCTTATAGGACTTTTACTGTAAACCACATCGTTATGCTCGACGCATTTATTGTATGATCTGACAGCCGAGTTCGATCAATATCTTACGGCGAGATCAAAATAGCGCACTTATTCCTGGCCAAGGATGCCATGTACAACAAAATCTGAATATTTCACCTCATTTCGACGTGTACGATGTAAAACACCTCTTCTGTAATATATATACAATGACTTGTCTTCTGGTCAGGCTTTTGTCATTATTCCGAAGAAAATGCCACGGAAGACCACTTTACTAAAATATCTGATTGTTTTGAACTTATTTTCAAGAGGTGGTGCGCCACAGGTCGTAAATATGTGAGGAACGTCATGATTTACCGCCAAGACCTGCTGATACAACGTATTTATTGAAGAACAAGTTGAAGTCTACGAACCATCATCAACTTCATAAAAGCCATTATACTACACGATATAAAATCAGTGGCGAGAAATAATAAAATCCACGAACTCGTCTCTGTTGTCATATCGTCGGTTGTGTGCCAGACAGCGCTCTCCTTCGCGCTTTTAACATTTAGCATTAACGCTGCGAAGGGAAGCATTCTGCATACTCAAAATCAGAATATTTTTATCTTTATCTACTGTCGATAATCTCGTCATCTATGGATACATAGCCTCGATGTAACTTATAAATGATGAAGCTACTTAAAAAACAACTATATGTTGCCCGTTTTATTGTGCTAGATGCGTTTATTGCATAAGATATACATTAATGACCAAATTCGGCACACCATTAATCCTACAGAACAAATGAGTAGGACCTTTGTGGGACATTTGAATGTTGTTATATTTTGAATTGGGACACGTTTTCGCTGAGGACCACGATTTTCGAGTTATTCAAGAAAAACGTGAAGAAAATGTCCTTCAAAAGCACTTCCAACGCCACACCTATTCCTCACCAGTCAGGTGCGTTATTCGTGGCACTCCCTCCTACCACTGTACAAGTATTTCCGACTACACGAACTATTCCTGATACTCGAGCTTCTTTGGTCTCTATTGACTGGGCTATTACGCCACCAGCATAGTCGGCTACTTCGTTAACATAATTAATTTAACGTGCCCGTGAGGGTAATGAGAGAAAAATGACTTTCGCGAACGTTACCCTAAAAAGTTCAAAATTCCAGCCAAACATAATCCTTACAGGCACAGTAGCTTCGTAGTCAGAAGGCCTGTCGTATACAACGATGTCATAGTTTACCTTATGCTATTAAAGTTCACAAAATTTTTAGGTAAAATTTATACAAACGTCAATTTTACAATTTTTAATTGTTCCAATAACCCGTCGGCGTAATGCGGCAAGTCAATCAAGGCCAAAAAGGTCTCGTGTCGGAAATAATTTGTGCAGTCGCAGTCGTTAATATTTGTGCAACTATACGAGGGAGTACCACGAACAACATACTAGGTGAGGGCTAAATATAGCAGTGAGGGATCTGTTTGAAACTCACTTTCGTTAGTTTTAGTTGAATAACTCGAAAACTACAGCCTCTGGCGCAAACGTATCTCAGTACAAAATTTAACCACATTAAATTTCCTACGAAACGGTCCTATTCATTTTTTTTCTGTATGAGTAAGAGTTTCCGCTTAGCGAGAGAGAGAATATGAAAACCTCGCGTGTGTTTTATGAAGACCAGTTATAACATTGCGGGCAGAATAAGACGACAGCGGTATGAGCAGCTGAATAACCCTGTATATACTATTATATGTTCTTGCAAATTACAGTCTGCTTCCAAGCACGTCATGTAAATAAAAACAGTATTAGCAGCTAGGTTCCTCGTCCTTACAAATTCATTTAATGGCAGAGAAACGTTAATGAATTTACACGGACCCATTGCTTAACTGGGGTGTTAAAAATTAGGTACTCTGACAGGGTGGAAAATTAGGTTCCTCGTAGAATTGGCGAGGAGACAGCCCTGTGGCAAACACTGAGAAGAAGAAGGGACAGGATGATGAGTCACTGTTAAGATATCGGGAACAACTTGGTACGAGAGAGAGCTGTAGTGAGAAATAACTGTAGGGGAAGACAGAGACAGGAATATACCCCACAAATAATAGAGGGAGATGAAGTGGTAACAAAAAACGAGTAAGCGACATGTCGAGAAACAGCTTATGACAAACTCGCAGTCGTCTGTAATGACCGCTATGTCGACGGGACAGTAAACCCTAACCTTCATTTCTTCCTTTAAACTCCCTGGAAAACCTCTCGTTGTCGTGGTAGTGGGACATCCTCTCCCAAAATCTTCGGACTGAATAGTACACCAGCGTACAGAATCAAGTCATACATAAATAGATTCACCACCACCTCCATATTAAATTATCTCATCATTTGCAACGTACACGCATTAATGTTGCATGAGCCGCGAATTGCTGGCAGTTACCTAGTGTCTCATACTGCCCCATTTGCACTTGGCGATGAGGTCTGCTACGTAGTGTCACGTTTCGAAATGTAATGCCAGCTCTAACTCGTTTGTGTGTAGCATAAATATGAAATGTTGGCTGACAAATAGAGAAGAATAGTGGCCTTACGTACACATTTTTTCTTAATCGATCGTTGCTTCACATTCTCTGAGTTTCAATTCGCCATATTTATGACCATTGTAATTTTCACAATCGCTAGCGTATGGTACTTAAACACTCCGAAGAAACATCATACTGATGTCGTGTATCTCTGCTTGCAGCCATGTTTATGAGGCCAATTCGGCATGGAAATGAGTCCACTATTGTCTTCAATTATGCTACAAGTAGCTGAAGCTACGGATTAGTGATTTGGAGCTCTAGAGTAGCCTAATTGTCACGGTGAAAGTTGCCACGTTTCATCCGCTTTTCTACCAGACCCAGACATTTTGTAATGGCTTGTGGTAGGATGACCTAGGGGCCACTAGAGCTTCAATACGATGCTTGATTGGTTGTTAAACATTTTCTTACCCTTCATACGACTACAATTCTGATTAACAGTACAAATTTAACGAGCCCAGTCACGCCACAGGTGGTAACCAAGGCAACAGCTATCCCTGATTCAATGACTCATGTGCAGACATGAGGCGCTATATATTCCGAACGGTTTCCGAGAGAGAATGCAAGTACTGCTCATTGTTACTTATTTTCTGTGTTACTGAATACACTGTGAGCTTTACACGTATACACACATGCAGCAATTAGTAAACATTACAACATGCGTTTTCCAAATATCAGTTGAAAAATACGTATCAATTGAAACGCAATTTTAAAGAGGTATCTGAATCCAAATGTTCATTGCACGCATTTCCCTTCGCAGTGTTTGCTCGGAGAATGGTTGACTTGCTCCTGCATGCACTGACATCAGCAGTTCCTGTCGAGTTTGAAGCCGACTGTTATTGACAAGACGTAAGGTCTGTCTCCGGTTCCGATCGGTTGGGATATTTCCAAAACCGTTTATGGCGTCTTACATGACTGCAAGTGATACACAATTCACTGCAGACACTTTGAGCAGTACGCGTGAATACATCAACAAATCTGGCTGCTTAGTTCACGGTGCGGTCATTGACACACCCAAACAAGATAGCTGCATTCTGCCAATCTGTAACGGATCACGTTGACCCACTTACTCCACTGATTCTACGCAACCAAGTGGCACGAATACAACACTTCAGTACCGCGACTTACATCATCACCTTGTGTTCTACATCACTTATAACACTTCAAAGAGAGAAAATACTCTCTAAAGGTGGCCACCAATAAGAGTGTTGCCCAGAAAGTAATGCACCACATTTTTTTCTTCAACAGTTCTTTATTGAACATCATGAGAATTATACACACGAAATAATGGTGTTTTATCTACATGCCCTATTTTTCCACGTAATCTCCACCCCTTTCTACGGTCTTCTTCCATCGCGAAACAAGGTCGTGTATGCCCTGTCGGTGCCAATACTTGTCCCGGTGGCGAAGCCAGTGCTTCACTGTGTGAATCACTTTCTTGTCGTCCTCAAAATATCTTCCACGAATGGTGTCCTTTAATGGCGCAAACAAGTGGAATTTCGTAGGGGTTATGTCAGATGTGTGGGGTCTGACAACCATGGATCATCTCCCTGACCGCCGCATATCGTGGAGCTCTGCCGAACAGCCCACCGTGCCCAGAGACTAACTGTACTTCTGTCGACAGCTGATGTTCCATAGACTTTGCACAAGCGTTTGTGAATATTCTACACAGTCTCTTTCTCTGCAGTGAGAAATTCAATGATGGTACGTTGCATGTAACGTACATCACCTACAGACGCCTATTTGAAACTGTCTTGTAGCTACACTATCTGTCGGAAGTGACGGAAACTTGGCGTGCTCACTAAGGAGACTTCAAATAATACGTACATAACGTGTCGCATTCGTAGCATTGTTTTCGGCTGAGAAAAGAAATGCGGTGCATTACTTTGTGGGCAACCCTCTTATTTATGTCCGACGAGCGTTTGTGACACACGTACAGCAACCTCCATGATCACCCTGTTAAAAGTCGCGTGCTGCATATGGTGTAATGTCAATTCATACTGATACATGGCGCAGTCGTAATCCAAAGAAGAGCAGCGCTCATCGTCACGGAGTCGTTGAGAAACCAGATTTGTTTATCTACCTCAGTCGTTTACGTACCTTGAGAATCGCTGCGTAACTTATGTATCCAAGATGAGTTCAGCGACATATTAATATAGTCCGATCTACGTACGATAGCGGTTCGCACAGGTCGAAGCATCGACAGGAATTTCTAAGCTGCCAGTTCCAAGTGACAGCTGCGGTACACACGTACACGTGTTTTGGGCTTGAAGAAAGCATGCATGCTGTAAATTATGTCTCCTGCTTGCTTAAGTAGACGTTGCCATTTACCACCACCCCGGCACCAGAAATGGAATAAAAATTCACTAATTAACTGGTTATGGAGATGTTTAATGTTTGTATTTACTACTACATTTACGGCAGAGCACTTAGAACACTACTGAACACCTATTGGCTGTTGGAGAATGCGTGACGTAGATGCGCATAATAAGTGTAAACTCGCCACCAACGTTCGTGGCTTCAGTACAGAGTGTTTTGAAATAACGTGATTCTCTCTGCAACTTGCAAAATAATAAGTGAAAACGAACATTTCTTTGGACAGGCAAGCGTAGGAAACGTTATTTTTTGAGCTGTGTTATAAATATAGTTTAATTAGTAATTATCCAGAGAATTACCGGAGTGAGTTTTAATATATTTTAAGAGAACATTTTTCTTCTATCATCTACTCGTTAAATTTGAACCAACTGTGTGGAGATAATTTTAAATCAAATTTGGGTTCGTTTTAGTTAGGGTGCAAGTAGCGTGCGAAGTTTTAAGGTTTGTTCAACATGCTGCTTGTGAAGTCGCTGGCGAAGTCGTATAGCCTGACTCTCTAGGAGAACCCCATAGGGCGTGTTCAGCTGCCTCTATTAGAAATGTGTTTTCCATCCTTCGTACCTGGAGACACCGTTAATGCGCGAAGTGTGCACGTTGTGTCTTCAAATATAACTGTTACGTGCAGGTGACTGTAACGGGACGATGTGTGGTGTTGTGTGGTGAAAGTTAAGGTCCCCACCTGACGGACGGCTCACCAGTAACATTGCCACACTCCCACACTTTATGAGACACAGTGGAAAAGTTTGGAATTTAGTCCAGGACATTGGCGCAAAGACTGGTGATCAGGGGCTTCACGTCATTACCTTTCCTGTCCGCTCTGCCATGAAGGGGAAATCGTCAATAGCATGTGTCGTACATGGACGGTCATCCATCGAAGTAAGTGCCACGCCCGACGGTGCTTAAGTTCGGTGATATGACGAGAATCGTGGTATCCATAACGGGACGGCCATCGATTAAATTTGAAGGTTCTGAGTCCTGCTGAGTTAGACGGTAGAGCGTATCCTCACACTTCGGATCGGAATGCAGGAATGTTCGGACTGACACGGATATTGACTTGGAACAAACATGGCATACACAACCAACAAGTATCTCGGAATTTTTTTATGTCTATCTTTCTGACTGGAGGTTTGAGGGACTTCGACCGTTCTTATTATTATTTTATTATTATTATTATTTATTTTATGGCCTTCATTGGACCACTCTAGTCAAAAATACAAAGTTTTAAACAAGTTGTTACACAGGGATACAATCTGGTTCAACAATAACTTAATATGATATTTAGGTAATATAATTATTAGAGTTTATTCTTATATGAAAGGTGTTTTGCTCTTCTGTCTGCCCAATATCTCTTCATTCTTTCAGATATTTTCTTTCTTTCTTAATCTGAAATCACTCTTCCTGTACTCCTTTTATTGATTTTCATTTGTAGACTGGTTTGCGGGTCTTGCAGTATTCTGGCTTTCTCTGTCTTGTTTTTTATGGCATCTACTGTAATTTGAAGTTCTTTTATATCTTCCCCAATTTCTGTTATCCATTTAATGTCGCTTTTGCTATTCCGCAATGTTTGTATTACATTTTTCTAATTCTGTTTTCTGGAGTTCTCATCAGATGTCCAAAGAATGAGATGCGTTTCTTCCTGATTGTGCTCATGACTGGTTCTATTTTCTTATATACTGTTTCATTTGATGGTATTCTCCAATGTGCATTTATTTTATACTGTTTATTTATACATGTCCTAATTATTCTTCTTTCTATTTTTAGTATTCTGTCAATTTCTGCTGTATTAGTTGTTTTGAAGATAGTTTCAGCTGCATACTTTATTTCTGGTTGTGTGACTGTTATATATATATATATATATATATATATATATATATATATATATATATATATATATATATATATATATAACTGAACTACGCAAATTACATTACCAAAACCACATTCAAACAAAAAAGCATGACGAGAATCGTGGTATCCATAACGGGACGGCCATCGATTAAATTTGAAGGTCCATGCTTTTTTGGTTGTATGTGGTTTTGGTAATGTAATTTGCGTAGTTCAGTTTTTTTTATTCTATTCCGCCATGATGGCTTCTCATTTAGATTGTATGTTATTATTTCGGCTGAATATTTAAATTTATCAACAATTTTGATTTCCTGATCTATTGTAAATTTGTTTGCAAGTGGTGGATCAGTTAGTATAATCTCCGTTTTTTCAAACAATATTCTTAGGCCTGCTTTCTCTGCTATTTCTTGTAGTGATTTCACTTGTTGCCTGCCTTTTTGAACGGTGTTGGGTAGGAGAGCAAGATCATCAGTGAATCCCAAGCAGTTTAAGCTAATATCATCTTTTGCACTTCCAATTATTATCATCTTTGGATTGTTCTTGTACCATTCTCTCATTATGTATTCCAGTTCACAGTTGAACAGTAATGGTGATAGACAGTCACCTTGTCTTAAGCCTGTTTTTATGAGGAATGGTTCCGAAATTTCTCCTCTAAACTTCACTTTTGATTTGGTGTTGGTTAGAGTGAGTTGTATTATTTTAATTAGTTTTGGATGGAGTCCTAGATTTCTTAACATTTTTAACACTTATGTAATAAAATAAAACACATACAGCCGTCCTTACTATGTTATTTATTAACGCTACCAGATTCAGCGCACCAGCTTCATGCCTTAAATGGCGCTGAGGGGGTTAAATCTAATCTTATACACGTTTCATCAGTGCCCAACATCTAAGAAATGGTTTTCGCAGACTACCTGTAACAATGATGTTTTGTCCCCAACATCGTTGTTTCAGCTAATCTGTTACAAGCAGTTCACAGTTGTTGGCCACTGATGAAATATGTAGACGATTGGAGGTAACCCACTCAGCGTCAACATTGTTGTTACAGGTTGCCTGCGAAAACCAGATTTTGGAGATGTATGAATCACGTATACGGTTGGATTTAACCGCCTTAGTGTCAGTTAAGGGCTGGAGATGGTGACTGAAGTACTGAAACTGGTAGTCATACAAGAAAATCGTAAGGATGGCTGTAGGTGTTCCACTATATTACATCGTATCTTTAAATGTTACTAATGCTCAGCGAATGTCTGCATGATGCTGTTGAAGCAGCCATGGGCTATTCCATTGCCCATGCAGGTGAAACTACTCCCTGTAGCTTTTCATTGTTAAGTGCTGAACGAAGACTTTGAGAAGCAAGTAGATTGAGCAGATATAGCAGTAATAGAGGAAAACCAGCAACAGGTTCGAAAGATCCTGACGGCTGCCCCCTTTGATTCTTAATTAATTTAAGTCATAGCCAGGGACAAATTTGCCATTGGCCTTGCGGCAGTGGTAACACCGGTTCCCGTCAGATCACCGAAGTCGGGCTTGGTTAGCACTTGGATGGGTCACCGTCCGGGTCTGCCGAGGGCAGTTGGCAAGCGAGGTGCTCTCAGCTCTTGTGAGGCCCATTGAGGAGCTACCTGATCGAGAAGTAGCGGCTCCCGTCACGAAAACTGACAACGGAAGGGAGAGCGGTGTGCTGACCACATTTCCGTTCGAATCCGCATCCGCATACGGACTGAGGATGGCACGGCGGCCGGCCCGTACCTTTGGGCCTTCAAGGTCCGTTCGGACGTGTTCGTTTGGTTTTCAAGTACAGATGTAATGTACTGTTGACTTAATAGGAAAGCGCTAGGACATTATGACATTTGATAAAGGGAGTTGACTACTGCTTAGTCCGGTATCTAGTTGTGCTGGGTAATTAGTGGTGACGGTTCTTTCCTGATGTTTGTGTTTCCACTGGCTAGGGACAGACGGGTTGGCTGCTTGGAGAGCTACCGCAGGGCCGCTTTAATGAGCCGTAGTTCTGGGAAGGGGAGAGCGCCAGGCAGCAGATACAGTGCTGGGGCTGATCGCTGCTTTTACCTCAGAAGGAGTGTCCAGCAAAAGGCCCACCCACTGGAAAGCCACCAAGCGACAGGCAGTACACTGCTGTTAATGCACTACGGGGCATTGTTCCCAATGCTAGCCTCAGGACCTTTTTTTGCAGTTTTCAAGCTTCATCGCATCACGTGGCAGCGTCCTGGAATTTATTACCTGTAGGAAAAGAGACTTTTCGCAGAATCTGTAAGTACCTGCGGGCCGGCTTTCAGAGGATCCTGAGAAGCGTTTCTGTTAGGATTGCAAAACATTTCTCCTCAGAGTCTGAAATAAACCCAGGCTGCTACCTGTCCAACAGTGTGTCACCTCCCACAGCAACTGTTATCTTTTCAGATGTTTGGGTTCCAACGTCAACCGATTTCCCACGAGTGCTGAAAATGAGCGTCATTATTGAGAACCACATGTTGACGTCAGAAAACGTACCGCGTGCGTCAGTAATTTTTGGCGGCAATCCACTCCCTTGGGGGGAGTGACTTTTTCGATTCTCATGGAGACTGTTGTTGTGGTCTTCAGTCCTGAGACTGGTTTGATGCAGCTCTCCATGCTACTCTATCCTGTACAAGCTTCCTCATCTCCCAGTACCTACTGCAACCTACATCCTTCTGAATCTGCTTAGTGTATTGATCTCTTGGTCTCCCTCTACGATTTTTACCCTCCACGCTGCCCTCCAATGCTAAATTTGTGATCCCTTGATGCCTCAAAACATGTCCTACCAACCGATCCGTTCTTCTAGTCAAGTTGTGCCACAAACTTCTCTTCTCCCCAATCCTATTCAATACCTCCTCATTAGTTACGTGATCTACCCACCTTATCTTCAGCATTCTTCTGTAGCATCACATTTCGAAAGCTTCTATTCTCTTCTTGTCCAAACTGGTTATCGTCCATGTTTCACTTCCATACATGGCTACACTCCATACAAATACTTTCAGAAACGACTTCCTTACACTTAAATCTATACTCGTGTTAACAAATTTCTCTTCTTCAGAAACGATTTCCCTGCCATTGCCAGTCTACATTTTATATCCTCTCTACTTCGACCACCATCAGCTGGAGACTATGTGCCGATAATTGATTACAGGACTGGCGTAAAGAAATACTGCCGAAGGCAGCTGGTAGTGAGAATATGCCGAGGTGTTCCACTTGGAGATTTTTTAGATACAGAGAAAACAAGACAGGTTATTTAATCTTTTGCAACCAAGAATGTTTCTTCTGTTTCTCAAGATCTATTACGGTTGCTGTACCAGTGCCAACGCAGTACTTACGGAGATTTTTTTGGAGGAGGAGATTTCGAAGGTTGTTCCGACGACGGTGTAGAGTGAAGATGGAAGCGCTCGCCCAGGGGTGGCGATCGAGGAGGGGTCCAACATCCGTGTCTGTGCTCGCCCAGGGGTGGCGATCGAGGAGGGGTCCAACATCCGTGTCTGTGCATGGGCATGCTGGTCGCGGACCTGCAGGTCTGCAGCACCGGCCACGGGGCTTACCCACGATGGAGAGCACTTCCGTGGTGAGCATGTTTGCAGCTCTCCCACATTAGCAATTTTCGAAGCTTCTTCCCACCCTCTACGGAGTGTCCTTTTGACTCGCAGCAGCAGTTGTTTAAGTAATGCATGTAGCTCGCTCTTACGGTTTAGTGGTTCACAATCACTATCACTTACCATACAATCGGTCAGATAGCCTTAACATTGATACTTAAAAGAGAGAGGTATCAAGTAAAGAATTCTACTCTTCCCTCCTACTTTTTCAACCGAACATGAGTACTTATACCATTATGATTCATGGGTATTTTAATTGTATGTCCGCTCCTTATGATAGAACGTCATACTTCATTTATGACGTTTTGCGTCACAATGAATAACTTTTTTCATTTCAATAGGTAATATATCTTGACAAGTTGGTAATTTTGGTCTTCTCCTGTGGGATACTCAATGTCGTTTACTGTTCTGTAAATAATTTGTCAACAATGGGTTCACTACTACGTCAAAACATTATTAAAAAGCGTTTAGATGACTCCTTGTGCACAGATTCCCAAAGTGAATCTTGGAGGTGATTGTGTGTCAGGGTTAACGCCAATGCAGAAATTAATCACAGATAATTCCCACATTTCGTGAGTTGTAGGATTACTGCTAGGTTTTCCAATTTGTTTTAAATGCGAAAGTAAACCCGAATGTGAACCAATTTGAAAATTATGCCTCCTCATTCACAAATTTTGACTCAGGAATTAAATCTGGAACACAGTTTTACTGCGAGGAGTTTATACTAAAATTCCAAAGCAGTTGACAGTTACTTTGTCAGGGCAACTTACTATAGTGAGCATAGGTAAACGATAATTGAATGTAAGTGACTCTGAGCAAACGTATCACATATAAGTGACTTGCACCCATTGCTATGAACAAACGTATCACATACGTCATCGTGCGTATAAATGTTTAAGCAATAGTTACAGGGAAATAGTAATGTGCTCCCATTTGTTGTAGTGATATTCAGAACGTAACACAGCGATAAACACGGTGTTTGTAATAGCTGACCATAATATTACTGTGCCTGGGAGTGAAAGCGCTTCGGTCGGCTTTTCGTACGCAGCTCGTGATCAGGGTGGACGGTATATGTACAACCGACCTGAAAGCGTTGACAGTGCGATGAGTTTTTCTAAGACACCACTCTACATGGTTACCGTAACGTCACAGCATGTTTCCGTAAACGGCCAAGAGCACTAATATCGTGGCTCAATAGTAAATATAGCACAGCGTCTCTGTCACTGTGTCAGCAACAACACCTGCCTCGTCAGCAGAAATAGTGCACAGAAATGTGAGGTATAATATTCAAAGTTATTACTACGAGAGTCGTTTAGTAAGTGGTGCAACACTTATTTTTCTGAAAGCAGGGCGGTTTTGTTCACGGTTACAATACGTCCCATTATTCTTCACTCTTCTGGATACAAAACCCTGTTCTTCAACATAATCTCAGCTTTGAACTTTTTCTTCGCAAGAGAGGTGGTGTGGAGCTACAACATGAATTGCCGTATTCTTTCCGGTTCAAAATTCCATAGCCTGTGGCCATGTTCGGAAAACCATTGTCACGATCAGCCTCGTAAGGCATTAGCAATTTCGAACAGATGGTTCTTTGATCCATTAAGTTTCGGGTGTGCAGCCGCAAGTATTCTCCTTCTTCTAATATTTCGGCCGTATAACGTTCATCCATCTTCAGAGTGAGCCGCAAGACTGCCGCTCCAGTGCTCGCTTCGTCCGTTTATCCTCGTGTACCGCGCAACTGCGCATGCGGCCACAATGACATATCGATATGCCAACACAGATCGACTGCAGAATCATAGATGTAACTTACACATTGTGCACGCCTCTGCCGCCGATCAACGTCTCTGGCGCACTTGCATCTGTGGCCGCATGCTCAGTTGCGCGGTACACGAGCATAAAGAGACGAAGTGAGAACTGCAGCGGCTGCCTCCTCCTCAGAGCTCCCTCTCCTCCCCCTCCCTCCTCCTGAGCGGCTTCCCCCTCCTACTCCCCCTCCCACTCTTGTGCCCCCTTTCAGTGTCTCTGTACTCCCTCCTGCACTGTCTTCCCTCTTCATCTCCCACCCCACTTGTCCCCTGCCTCTCCGTGTACCCACTGATGCCCCTCCTCTCTTCATCCCGCTGCTTCCCTTGCAGCCCCTTGCTCTCCCCTCCATTTCCATCCTCTCTGACCTTTCCCTCAGCAGGTCCCACCTGGCAGTTTTATTCTTCGTCGTGTGTGCTACAAGTGGGTTTTAAGTGTGTTGTTCTGGAGTGTTTTTAATACTGTGGGTGACTTTTAACCTGTGCATGTCCATTCAGTGTCTTCTCTGTGTCTTAAGAATCGCCAACTGTGTTTTTTAACTTTCTGGTGACTTTTTTAACTGTCCACCATGAACGTCTCGATGTCAGTCTATTTTTACCTCCATTTTCTCCCTTTACTCTGTTTTATGTTCTCCCTATTTATCGCCTTATGTATGTAACATTTTATTCATATTTTAGTTGCCATGTCACTCGGCTGAAGAGTGGTGGATTGTGCCGCTGACAGCCCTCCCCTGCCCATATGGGGGCAGGGGAATGAAATCACAATAAAGAAAAAAAAAAAAAAACAAGATTACTCCTTTCAATATGGAATTTTTAAGGTAAATCCAATTTTTGGAAGGTTCAGATTATGTTTGTCCGTACTTGTTGATACAATGCAATAGTATTAAAATGTATTGTGCTGAGCTGTATAATACTTTGTTGTCATGACAAATGTTGTCAATGGAGCGGCAGTCTTGCGGCTCACTCTAAGGATGGCAGAGCGTTATACAGCCGAAATATTAGAAGAAGAAGGAGAATTCTTGCGGCTGCACACCCAAAACTTAATGGAACAGTCATTTAGCAAACCAAAACCTGAAGACTCACATCAGATGGTTCTTTGTTGTTCTTGATGGTCCTCTGTCAGGAGGCGAGGAACCCAGCAGGCACACACTTTCGACTACCGCAACTGGTGGTCGAGTGTGTGAGGCCTACCAACAGAGACTTCCAGTTTTGCAACGAGGTGTCTTGTGATCCGTGGATCACTTCGAATGAGAGTGTTTGCACGTTCCAACACTGTGGAGGCAAAGCCGTATGCGAGTCCCCTGCTCGCTTGAGCTCCGACAGGTATTTGCGATCTTGTTGCGATGATGACAGGCGCCTCACCCAATGACTCACCATGCTTTTCTTCACTGCCAGGACTCCGCAGACATTCTGCAAGTGCTATGAATATCTGCGATGTTCAGGGTTTTCGCCAACAGAAGCTCAATGACAACTCTGCTCCGTCACAGACGCCATTCTGAAGGCTCTGCATAAGACCACCACTATCGGAACTTCATTGACAAATAGCGGTTGAAGCAGGATGAGGCTTACGTGGCTCGTGTTCGTGCCATCTCATCTTTAACACTCGATTTTTACTGTACTGCCACCTGGTTATATTAATTTTCAATTACTGGTGTTACTGAGTTGCAACCTTGCCTGCCCGTGAGTGGCAGCAGCAGCACGTATCGATATAGGCCCTGCCGTATTATATTTGCTGCCAGAATGAGATTTTCACTCTGCAGCGGATTGTGCGCTGATATGAAACTTCCTGGCAGATTAAAACTGTGTGCTGGACCGAGACTCAAACTCGGGACCTTTGCCTTCCGTGGGCAAGTGCTCTACCAACTGAGCTACCCAAGCACGACTCACGGCCCGTCCTCCAAGCTTTACTTCTGCCAGTACCTCACCTTGCTAAGAGCACTCTTGAAAGAAAGGATACATGGCTTAGCCACAGCCTAGGGAATGTTTCCAGAATGAGATTTTCACTCTACAGCGGAGTGTGCGCTAAGTCGTGCTTGGGTAGCTCAGTTGGTAGAGCACTTGCCCGCGAAAGGCAAATTCCCGAATTCGAGTCTCGGTCCGGCACACAGTTTTAATCTGCCACGAAGTTTCATATCAGCGCATACTCCACTGCAGAGTGAAAATCTCATTCTGGAAACATCCTCTAGGCCGTGGCTAAGCCACGTCTTCGCAATATCCTTTCTTTCCGGAGGGCTAGTTCTACAAGGTTCACAGGAGAGCTTCTGTAAAGTTTGAAAGATAGGAGACGAGGTACTGGCAGAAGTAAAGCTGTGAGGAAGGGGCGTGAGTCATGCTTGGGTAGCTATGTTGGTAGAGCACTTGCCCGCGAAAGGCAAAGGTCTCGAGATAGAGACTCGGTCCGGCACACAGTTTTAATCTGCCACGAAGTTTCTTATTTTTTCTGGACTGCTATTACTTCCTGGTTGTCCTGTGTCGTCCAACGAGATGGAACATGGCAGCAATGCAGTTCGGAGCGGGCAATGAAGTCAGTTGGAACGCGCCAGCTGTGGAGTTCGGACCTGGCAGTCGGACAGTTGGGACGCGGCAGAAGTTCGGTCGGGTTGGAGTGGCAGTGAGGTTCGGATAGCCATCACTCGTCCGACGATTGCCGACACACATGTTTGAGCTGTCCGGGGTGGCCGAGCGGTTCTAGGTGCTACAGTTGGGAACCGCGCGACCGCTACGGTCACAGGTTCGAATTCTGCTTCGGGTATGGATGTGTGTGATGTCCTTAGGTTAGTTAGGTTTAAGTAGTTCTAAGTTCTAGGCAACTGATGACCTTAGAAGTTAAGTCCCATAGTGCTCAGAGCCATTTGAACCATTTGAACACACGTTTGAGTGGCAACGACCTTGCTTGGCCGTTTGGTCGGTCGTCTAATTAGACGACGTGTATTTGGGTCGTTCTCCGCTTATGGGTTGTTTGTGATCTAGTTGTTGTTCCAGTCTCCGCTGTTACCATCGTTTGAGTTTTGGTGTAAATGTGGAGCGGAACTGATCTTGATCATTGGTCTCTTGACTGTCTATCGGTTGGGTTCCCAGCGGATTGAAAATGGTTCGGCCGACTGCCTGTCTCACCTAAGCGACCGTTAGTGTTCCAATTCCAGGCCGACCCTCGAACATCTGAGCGCCCTTGGGTGTATTGCCCTATTTTTTTAAATTTGTTCTTGTTGTTTGTAATTGTACGGCTTCCAGCCGATTTTGATTTAAATTAGAGTTGTTTTGCTATTAAGGCCTTCAGCCTAGTGTAAAGAACTGTGTCACGTAAAGCCTTTGGCATTTAAAAAAGAAATTGTTACGGAGTTTTAAGTGTTAGGCCTTCAGCCGATTTGAATTTAACTTGTTTACTTCATCCTAACTAAAGAACTGTTTTATGATAAGGCTTGACTTGTAAATTCCTGATTATGCTTGCGTTTTAGTTTATTGGCCTTCAATTGTTTTTAAATTACAGTGGCTTTCAGCCGGCAATTAAGTCAAAAAGGTTAAAGCAGTGTGTTTAAAAAAATTTTTGGGTGGCTTTTGTAATGTTTCATCATATGATAAAGTTGTATGTTCGAGTGTAACTGACAGCGCTTTATATTGGACCCTTTCCACGATTTATACTATCTGTCCTGTCCTGCGGGTTCAGCAGGGCGTTTCACAGGAATATTTCACGATGACCTACAACAAATTCCGCATTGCAGTAAAAGTATTCGCAAGACAACCATCAGCTTTAGAAAGGAATGATGACTATGAAGATTTTTTACTGGACCGGTACTCGAACCCGGACTGCCCGCTTATCGCGAGCTGTCGCCTTACCATTTGGTTAGCCCAGCACGACTCCCGGCCAGACCCAAACTTCCATATGTAGCCAGTCACGCGTCTACGAACTGGACTTGTACATCCATTATGTATATTCCACTGCACGTCAGAGATTGTACTTGAAAGTCGAGTGCCCGGTATCGGCAGAGAAATACGATATTGCAGTGCCTGTGTTATTCTGATTGCGATGCAAAGTTAATTTGGACATGCTTGCGTATCCAAAGGAACTTTGTATCGTAATCAGAGTAGCACAGGCACTGCATATCGTAATTCCGCATTGTTTCTACAGAAACTGGCCGAGACTAAAACCATGTGTTGCAGAACTTACTGAATGCCCACAATAAGAAAATCAGAAAATTCTACCACCTGAGGTAGCCAAGTAACACATTTCTCATCAAGTTACAGTGCACCAACTGTCGAGTTCAAATCGGCGCAGTAGCTTTAAATAGAAAATGCGTGGCAAAGCGAATGCTTGTAGTGAATGATTACATGTAAAGCCATATAACTGATCTCATAAAAGTAATAATTCACATCGATACAGGTTTTACTTGTGTCTAGAGAACACGTGACATACAGACGACCAGATTGTAAGAAAATTTAACATAGTATGATCCATTATAAATCACAAACACCTACATTGGATCACCAACAGGAAGTGTGACTAAACTGACTCTTAACACCTTTCGGATGAATTAAATCTGCAGATTCTGTACCGATGCTGTAAAGGTACTAGTCTCACAAAGACAGAAATATTTGATGCCGAAATGTGACGTATGAGATCAACACTTGGAAGTTAAGGGCACCAAACCGGGGTTCAGGTCGAAGAAAAACGATTTTCGGTTTTCATCACATTCCGATAGATTAAGGTGTTATTTAAGTACCCTGAAAAGGATTTTGCTGAAAAAATTTTTCTTGAGCATTTAAAGAGCATTTTCCTACCACGTGTGTTTGTGTGACATGCCCACTTTTCTGTCACCCATTGTCAACCCACCCACTGTCAACTCTATGCCATATGGAGATGCCATTATTAGCAAAATAGAATGTGTATGCCATGTTCAAAAAAGTTTGGGAACAAGGCTGAGAAAATTAACTGTTTATATGAGAGGAAAAAAATTAGAAGACGGAAAATTGTTGACCGGACGGGTTCGGTTAACTAAAACTGAAATAGAAAACTTGCAGGTATACTATAGGCAGACAGTTAGGAGAAATAAAGAAAATCTGAAGGCAATGAAGAGAGATGTTTGGGCCATATTCTTCCGTAAGTCCTCTACTGATTATAAGCGATGTCATGGATTGTGCCCATGAGGTGAAAATTCGTGGTACAAATACAATAGGGCTCAGGCAACTGGAGAATCTTATTCTCACCAGCATTCTCTTCCTGCTGCTGTTATTACATCAATTAAACCTATATTCAGAGACTTGGCTCATCCTGACCTTCTAAGGCAGACACAGAACCCAAATGAATGTTTCAGCACCATTATTTAGAACCGCCTTCCTAAAACTGTATTTGTAGGCATGCATACAATTAAACTAGGCGTTCATGATGCTCTTATTACATTCAATTGTGGTAATATTGGAAAGAGTTGGGTACTGAAAAAGCTGGGGATTATTCCTGGTGAAAATATGATCACTGGGCTGCAACAATACGACAAAATGAGGATGCAGGCAGGTCTGCATCTAATATGGGCAAGAAAGCAAAACAAACATCCAGGAAGGTGAAAAAGAAGCTGGAAGACCTGCTAGAGGCCAAAGAAGGGCCATCATATGCAGCAGGACAGTTTTAATTAACTGTGAGTAACAAAATTCAGAAGTTTTTTCTTTAAAGTCAATTTCCCCCAAACTAAAATTTTCAGTACCTATGCCCCATTGAATCAGAAACTATCATACATAAATGAATGAAATTTTTAGAGACTCTGCATAACATAAAAAGCCACCTCTGGTACTACATTAATTAAAGTTCCCCCATTAGGAAGCTCACAAAAATATTTTCTGCAGTAAAATCTTAATATTTTTAATAAATTTAAAAAAGTATTTCTTAAAAACTATATAATGGATAAAGTAGATTTTAGTACACTTGACTCTGTTAGCTTCATGTAACACAGTAAAAATATTAAGGTCCTGTACCAAATAGTTTTTTCAGAAATTGGTCAGATACTTGCCTCACTTAACATGGGTTAGATAGGCAGGGTGTGGTCCCGTTAAGGTACGGGACGTAAATAAAAAAAAGCATGAATCACATGTACTTTATGGATTCAGGAAATCATTTTGCCTGTGTGCATTCCCTGCAAGCAACCAGAGGTACATGTTACCACTTCACCGTGCAGCAGCATAGAAATCCCTGGTATCCGACACTAACCACGTCTTCCCTCTACGTGAAGGAACCCAAGAATAGACATTTATACCCTGTCCTGGCATAATCAGCGAGCAGGCAGCGATCGCATTAGTTTGCTCACCCAGAACTCAAAGAAGATTGCCAGTGTGCTTTGCAGTCTAACACAAAGATAACTAAATTGTTTGTATTCGATACAATGTACAGAACAGCATTCCTGCAATAACCCTGCGGTAATTAGTACGTCAGCTTACGAGAAGTTTCTCCAGTCAGTACTGTCTATCATCAGTGTAACCAATAGTACTAGATTACATGATTCATATTCGCTACCTGTCATGGACTCAGGACCTGCATCGGAAAGATTTCAGTTGGAGATTTATTTTCCGCAAATGGGCACTGAATAACCTCACTATGGACGCCTTACAAAGTCCGTTCTATGACGAATCCACGTTCACAAATTATGGTGGGGTGAACGTACGTAATATGCATTACTAGGCCACAGAAATTCCTGAGTGGATATGCCATGTTGATCGTCAACGGAAGTGTTTCACAAGTGGGTGATGTGGTATCCTTGGAGAGGATTCATACTACTTCGGAGATTGAGAGGTGGCACATCTCCAACAGTTGTCAACGACCTCTGCGTTGCCCACCTTGGAAATATCAGAGTAGACGCTATAGTACGTACTTGGGGCAGCACGACAATCACCCTGTCCATTCTGTGTGTGATGCTGTGTAAGAGCTGACGAACTGACTACTGCAAAAAATGGCTCTGAGCACTATGGGACTTAACATCTGTGGTCATCAGTCTCCCAGAACTTAGAACTACTTAAACCTAACTAACCTAAGGACATCACACACATCCATGCCCGAGGCAGGATTCGAACCTGCGACCGTAGCAGTCGCGCGGTTCCGGACTGTGCGCCTGAACCGCTAGACCACCGCGGCCGGCAGACTACTGCAAGATGACCCGTTTTAGCACCAGTGAATTTTGTTTTGTGTGGATATTTAAGTAATAGTGTGTATCCACGCTGCTTCGTGTGTACTCTGAGACTTAACTTCAGCGTATGGAAGGATCCTGCTCCATGTCACCAGCAACTCTATGTACTGGGTATTGCGCCTAATCCAACAACTTCGAACCACCCTCCCCCCCCCCCCCCCCCAACGAAAATTGGTAAGAATCTACTTTAAACTGATTTGTCCCCAGTTCGTTAAAATGGATCAGTTGCATTACACAAAAAATAACACTGAAGTTACAAAACTGAATTTTGTTCCTCTAACTCTCTATAAAATATCTAACTATTGATATGTGATTCCTTAATCGTACCACACTTACACACCATGCCTGAAATACCATAAAAGAGGAAGCGAGACGGAATCACGGTTGCCAGTCACAATTTATAATTAAGGCAGTTTATTGACATTACGACTTTTTGAAAAAAATTGACAATTACAAATTGTGGACGAGCCACTAGATAAAACTTTGCAAATAAAGTTAGAAACCCAACGTAGTCAGTACTATAACAAACAGTTCCAAATTAAGATAACAGGGTTACTGACAAACTTGAGAACTTCAAACTCCCATATACGAATTCCCTCAAAATATATATAATGAAACAATTACAGTTTAAGGGTGACTTAATAACACTTGATCACTAGTGACAAGCTAAGATGCCATTACATAACATGAGAGAACCACTTAAATAAAGAAACTACAACAGAAACACTGATCTTAAAAAAATGAAAATGTGCACGTACTTAGACGTGTTAATAAGAAATTACTTGAAAAAGCTGTACAAGGAACTCAGGAGATGTTATTCAGTTTAAGGTTTAGCCAGTTGCCAGTCCCTAATATTTAAGAAAACAAGTTCATATACAAACAGGTTACATACTATATACACTCCTGGAAATGGAAAAAATAACACATTGACACCGGTGTGTCAGACCCACCATACTTGCTCCGGACACTGCGAGAGGGCTGTACAAGCAATGATCACACGCACGGCACAGCGGACACACCAGGAACCGCGGTGTTGGCCGTCGAATGGCGCTAGCTGCGCAGCATTTGTGCACTGCCGCCGTCAGTGTCAGCCAGTTTGCCGTGGCATACGGAGCTCCATCGCAGTCTTTAACACTAGTAGCATGCCGCGACAGCGTGGACGTGAACCGTATGTGCAGTTGACGGACTTTGAGCGAGGGCGTATAGTGGGCATGCGGGAGGCCGAGTGGACGTACCGCCGAATTGCTCAACACGTGGGGCGTGAGGTCTCCACAGTACATCGATGTTGTCGCCAGTGATCGGCGGAAGGTGCACGTGCCCGTCGACCTGGGACCGGACCGCAGCGACGCACGGATGCACGCCAAGACCGTAGGATCCTACGCAGTGCCGTAGGGGACCGCACCGCCACTTCCCAGCAAATTAGGGACACTGTTGCTCCTGGGGTATCGGCGAGGACCATTCGCAACCGTCTCCATGAAGCTGGGCTACGGTCCCGCACACCGCTAGGCCGTCTTCCGCTCACGCCCCAACATCGTGCAGCCCGCCTCCAGTGGTGTCGCGACAGGCGTGAATGGAGGGACGAATGGAGACGTGTCGTCTTCAGCGATGAGAGTCGCTTCTGCCTTGGTGCCAATGATGGTCGTATGCGTGTTTGGCGCCGTGCACGTGAGCGCCACAATCAGGACTGCATACGACCGAGGCACACAGGGCCAACACCCGGCATCATGGTGTGGGGAGCGATCTTCTACACTGGCCGTACACCACTGGTGATCGTCGAGGGGACACTGAATAGTGCACGGTACATCCAAACCGTCATCGAACCCATCGTTCTACCATTCCTAGACGGCCAGGGAACTTGCTGTTCCAACAGGACAATGCACGTCCGCATGTATCCCGTGCCACCCAACGTGCTCTAGAAGGTGTAAGTCAACTACCCTGGCCAGCAAGATCTCCGGATCTGTCCCCCATTGAGCATGTTTGGGACTGGATGTAGCGTCGTCTCACGCGGTCTGCACGTCCAGCACGAACGCTGGTCCAACTGAGGCGCCAGGTGGAAATGGCATGGCAAGCCGTTCCACAGGACTACATCCAGCATCACTACGATCGTCTCCATGGGAGAATAGCAGCCTGCATTGCTGCGAAAGGTGGATATACACTGTACTAGTGCCGACATTGTGCATGCTCTGTTGCCTGTGTCTATGTGCCTGTGGTTCTGTCAGTGTGATCATGTGATGTATCTGACCCCAGGAGTGTGTCAATAAAGTTTCCCCTTCCTGGGACAATGAATTCACGGTGTTCTTATTTCAATTTCCAGGAGTGTATATATCCACCAGCTTAACCCACCTTGACGGAAGGAAGATAAATACTAAACTTTAGAAGGCGATATGTGAACAACTCCGGTCGTAGCCAGGTTCTTAAACACTACCAGGCCTAGACCTCGGATGACATTTCACTCCCCGCCAAGGCGCTGGCACAATGAAAAGTTTCTGCCCGAATCACAAAGACATCCCAATAACTCTGAAACGTAGAAACACTCGGTAGAACCTTTCACTCATATATAGACAACTGTATTAGCAGAGTGCAGGCTTTAAAAACGGCAACATAAAATCATTTGATTGCAAGAGATGCAAAGGACTAGTAAAACTTCTGAGAAAATTTTCAAATGACGGCCACCATTTAAGTAGGCCAACTATTGAAGTCGCACCGTAATAATAAGTTTAAAATCTTTGAGTGCGTCGGTGAACAAGCAATTACGACGACTTACTCCACACCAGGTACACAATACGAGGAGCTGCTTCCACAGCTTCACCGCGTCCCTTCAGATTTTGTTCCCAGCGAAGTCACCGAACTTTTATCTCCAAACTCCCCATGTCGCCAAAACGCCCAACCAATTTCACACCACAACATGTAACGGTCATCACGCTCGTTCGGCAGCCGTTGACACTCGTCTCGCAGCGAATGGCACAAGATCTCGAGCGTTACCCGTCGAAGGCTAAAACCAACTCGCTTCGCCTGCCAAGCCACAAGATAAGACACGCGAAAAGCAGAGATGGCTTACCTCAACCACAATCAATCTCAACGATACATGAACAAAATAAAACTGGCGCCAGCTCGCCACGGCACACTATGATCATAGCTCCTCAGAAAAAAGTGGCCTTCCTTCGTTTGTCTGTCGAAATAAATATCCGTATCACTTGCATTTTTTTAATTACAGATAATAGCGTATTATCTGAAACACCCGGCATATTTCACGAGTTGACTGTAGCTCGGACATAGGTATTTCTCGCCCAGATCGACAACAAAGGAACGTTAGTTCGATAATTTCACGCCTCACAAGAACTCTGGGGGATACCTGTATCAGCTACGAAAAATACGGTTCAGATGGACAGTGTAGCGTTTAATAGCGGTCTACGTTGAGATTAGTAATAAATTTGCCTCTGACAGCACAGAGAATCTTCAATCAATCTTCTGAACACAACCTACGTTCAAATACACTGTCTCAACTCCAGTATAAATTAGATTGCCAATGATGTTGCCCAAACAGATTGATTTACGGGGAAACCTGACGAGATTACATTTTCTCCCTCCTGTGGCGTTCGCCAGCTTTTTCGGTGAACCTCTTCTGAAAGATAAAACGCCCCTTTCGACAGACATCAGACGATGTTTGGCAAGTAGCAATTAAGTTCCCCAGCGTTTAACGCGATTTATCACGATCAGAGTGTCAAAGAAGCCAGTCGGTAACAGACGGCGCATCGCTTTCTTTGATCTCTTCTCCACCTCCCCCTCTCGCACCAGCACGTCATTACCTTTCTTTACAGATAGCTCAGAAGTCTGCGTTTTTTTATGCCAGTAGCTGACGTTTTTTCCTCGATCTCGTTCACAAAGAAAGTGTCTCAACGAGCAGAACGAAGTATCCAAAAAATTTGACAGGGTTTGTATTGAACACAAATACTGATACCTCACTCGATCGACAGGGACGAATTTCCTCATGTTGTCTAACATAACCAACAGGTTGTTTTTCTTAGATAAATATTACAACTATAGGAGAAATTGAGCTCCTTTAAAATTATCTTCATTCCGGAACCGCGCGACTGCTACGGTCGCAGGTTCGAATCCTGCCTCGGGCATGGATGTATGTGATGCCCTTAGGTTACTCAGGGTTAAGTAGTTCTAAGATCTAGGGGACTGGTGACCTCAGCAGTTAACTCCTATAGTGCTCAGAGCCATTTGAATCATTTTTTAAAAATTATCGCGTGGCGTATATTTAATTTTGACTCATTGAGTTAACCTATAGGCATCTGTTACATTTACGATTTCACTCGACGGTGTGAAGCAAGATTTATGAGAGACATTCAGAAAGGCACAGCTACTCGAGCAGATGCCTGAGCTGTCAGAGGAGTCTGAAATAAGGAGTGCGCGACAAAGATGGGTTGTCATCGATATTGTTCACCTTTTACATGGAGGAAGTGACCTAAGAGTGGCGACAGGTGAATAATACGATGGTTGTCCTATCTGTACAAATCAGACGCGCAATAAAGCACCTTGTCAAAGCAGATTTCACAGCCTTTGTCCACAAAGTGGTATCACTACTAGAGGATGAAGAACATGCAGTCATGATGATGCAGAATCTTCCTGAAATTGCACTGTAAATTGTGCTTGATGTATGGTACAGTAAGACTAAAGTGTCGTATGTGGAGACCAACTGGTAGCATTAAGGTCAAGAGGTTGAAAATGCATAACTGGTAAGCTACAGACATATAAGAGGAATACACGTAGAAAATGTAGTAGAAATTGCTGTACAGATATCGTCAGCACGGTGTTAAAATGACACTTCCTATTGCAGGGAATCGGAAACCTTCAACTCCAGCTGTAGTACAAAAACGAGGGGCGTTCAGTTATTAATGTAACACATTTTATAGCTCAGCAAATTTCTGCTGCAAATTGGTGGAATTTGTAGTGGGACATCATGGAATATTCCCGCTTCAGCGCGTATAGTTTCTTGAAGTTCTGATAGGTGGTAGCGCTACAAGTAGCCTTCAAAATGACGTCTGTAACGGAGGTGTGTTCCAAGCAGAGTTGTCATTGAGTTTCTTTTGGAAGAAAACCGGAGAATTGCAAATATTCATAGGTGCTTGCATTGTGTCTATGGAGACCTGGCAGCGAACGCAAGTTCGGTGATAGAGTTTTGTAGCCAAGAGAGTAGGTAATAGTATTATCTACTGGAGTCTTGAATAATATCAACCTGCTTTCAGAAAAAAGTGTTATTTTACTCAATGAACGCCTTTCGTATATTAGTGTTTTGGCTGTAACACGGTGCTCTACTGAAGTAAGTCCGGTGTGGTTGGTGTGATACCAACGTGAATAAGATGCCGTGGCTGCGGCAGTCCCTGTAGACGGAGACTCCCGCTGACGAACTGCTTGATGAACCGCGAGATATGAGCTACATAGCCCTGCAAAGAGGTGCAGCGTCTGCGACCTACGGGTTTGTTAATGCCGAGTGGTATCATACTTCCACGTCACTGGCTTCTCACGCAGAATGACACCACATTTCTGTCTGATAGGTTGCGCGTTATAGAGAAGTGCAAAATAGCACAGCTGTAGTCAGCGAACTGCCAAAGTGCAGCCGTGCACGCTTCGCCTTGAAGTTTAGGCCGTCGAGTCGCCGTTCATTCCTTAAGGGCGGATTGGGATCCAGAGGTTGTAGTGTGGTTCACAAAAGTTGCCATGAGAATCTGTGGTAAAATGAAATAGTAGAGAAACTCCAAATTGTGACATTGTGTTTCTACAATAAGAACTATTTCTTTGTATGCAATGGATACAAATAGGGAGCCTGCATCCGGTTTGAGAAGAATGAAGGGTAATTTGGCAGATGTCTGGGGCATAAAGAAATAAGGTGAAATTTGGATCATTGTAGGACGTGTACGAGAGTGTGAAACCAGTTCCAAGCATGAAATGAAAGACCAGGTTTATATCTGCCAGGTATTGAAGATGAATGGCCAGACGTCGAGCAACAAATAATTTACAGATAAAGCATTGCATTCCGTTATTACTGGCTGTATCTTTAGTTTCGCTCCTCCAATGAGAGCATTTTCAGGTGCTTACTACCCTGATGACAAATCCAACTCAAACCGATTTTTGTTGACGATGTTGTTATGAATAGCCTTAAATCTCTAACATTAGCCCATAACGGAAAATTTTATCTGAAGATGCTCTCCTCTAACGAACAAAAATACGAACAAGACAAATAATACCCGATTTGTGGCTTTATTGACACAATATGTGAACAGTACTCTTTTATTGTATTTTTCAGTTTCTGATCACACAAATGGTACGGACCGTTTGTACATATTAATTTTGAATTGCGGACGACCGCAGTGAAACGTCAGTATTTTTATAAGCATGCAAAGAACACCGCTCTAATTGTAGAAAGTTTTTTTATTAAAACCACTACCTGTTTCACACCTATTTAGACACACCATCATACGATGTAAATTATGTCTACAACACTATTTTACGCTTTCCTAAGGCCTCTTCCCGTCCTTCACATCGCTGTTTAAGCAATACTCGCTAGAAGCGTTTGTAAAATTTATAAAAAGGGTTTGTCCCATATTATCATCTAGAGGTGATGTGGCCGCGGCCGTAAGGAACAATGATCAATGAATTGTTTTAGATCGCCAAATTTGTCTGTTAACTGACAGGAAGCTCTCGCAGTTTAGAAGCCACGAGGTATTCGTCATTCGAACGTGCTTTCGCCGTTCTGATTCTGTGACTCTTCGTATTATATTGTTGTACTGCTGAGAGAACTTTGAACTGTTCAGTGATCAGTATTCCTTAGGGCCGCGACCACATCGCCTCTAGCTGATAATATGGGACAAACCCTTTTTATAAATTTTACAAACGTTTCTAGCGGGTATTGCTTAAACAGTGATGTGAAGCACGGGGAGAGGCCTTAGGACGGCGGAAACTAATGTTGTAGGCATAATTTGTAAATCCTGAAGAGGCTTCTAAATTGGTATGAAATCGGTCATGGATTTAATAAACAACTTTGTACAGCCAGAGCGGTGTTTTTTGCCTTCTTATGAAAATGAGTACTTAAAGTAGCCTGAGCACTCACCAGTTTCCTTTTAGTAGATAACGACAGTTAACTTTGCATTTCTCTGCTGTATTCAGCTTCGCTTGATCAAAATAAGCCCTTTGAAAAATCTCTTTACTTATCCACTTAGGCACTTTCACGTTATAGACGGTCAATTTGTCTGTTAACTGACAGGAAGCTCTCACAGTTATAAAGACACGAGATATTCGTCATTCGAACGTGCTTCCACCGTTCTGATTGTGTGACTTTTCGTATTATGTTCTTGTACTTGTGAGAGTTCTGCTTTGGGAGAAAGTCAGACTTTGCCAGATCTCGATCTGAAATAGTTTGGAGATTCTACAATGCTGAAGAAAATGGATGAGATCATCATAATTTTTTTCTGTACTGAAGCTCAAATGAAATCGTTAGGTTATTTCGGAACAGCTTGCTAAATGTTTCCTTTGTTTACTTGAGGTTAGACCGCGTTCAGGCTTACGGCTGTATTCTTCCGCAAGACGGAACTGAAATTCTTAGGTTGCTCAATTTTGACTAAATGGATGGTGATTATAGTGCTGAAAGTCGTCTCTCCACTGCGTCTGGATGTAGAATCAAAGTTATCGTCCTCTCCTGAATTTTAAAAGAACTGCTGTCTTGTTACACGTGATGTACCGAGGACTTAGTACTAAGACCACCCGCTGTGAAATTCACGGTTGTTGCATTGCTTTGAAGGCCGATGTGGCATTCTAGAGCAACTAATATTCTTTCGGTAACGATATATTTACACATACATGTGAAAATTACCGAACTATCAGTTTAATAAGTCACAGCTGCAAAATACTAACGCGAATTCTTTATAGACGAAAGGAAAAACTGGTAGAAGCCGACCTCGGGGAAGATCAGTTTGGATTCCGTAGAAATGTTGGAACACGTGAGGCAATACTAACCTTACGACTTATCTTAGAAGAAAGATTAAGAAAAGGCAAACCTACGTTTCTAGCATTTGTAGACTTAGAGAAAGCTTTTGACAACGTTAACTGGAATACTCTCTTTCAAATTCTGAAGGTGGTAGGGGTAAAATACAGGGAGCGAAAGGCTATTTACAATTTGTACAGAAACCAGATGGCAGTTATAAGAGTCGAGGGGCATGAAAGGGAAGCAGTGGTTGGGAAAGGAGTGAGACAGGGTTGTAGCCTCTCCCCGATGTTATTCAATCTGTATATTGAGCAAGCAGTAAAGGAAACAAAAGAAAAATTCGGAGTAGGTATTAAAATTCATGGAGAAGAAGTAAAAACTTTGAGGTTCGCCGATGACATTGTAATTCTGTCAGAGACAGCAAAGGACTTGGGAGAGCAGTAGAACGGAATGGAAAGTGTCTTGAAAGGAGGATATAAGATGAACATCAACAAAAGCAAAACGAGGATAATGGAATGTAGTCAAATTAAATCGGGTGATGCTGAGGGGATTAGATTAGGAAATGAGACACTTAAAGTAGTAAAGGGGTTTTGCTATTTAGGGAGTAAAATAACTGATGATGGTCGAAGTAGAGAGGATATAAAATGTAGACTGGCAATGGCAAGGAAATCGTTTCTGAAGAAGAGAAATTTGTTAACATCGAGTATAGATTTAAGTGTCAGGAAGTCATTTCTGAAAGTATTTGTATGGAGTGTAGCCATGTATGGAAGTGAAACATGGACGATAACCAGTTTGGACAAGAAGAGAATAGAAGCTTTCAAAATGTGGTGCTACAGAAGAATGTTGAAGATTAGGTGGGTAGATCACGTAACTAATGAGGAGGTATTGAATAAGATTGGGGAGAAGAGAAGTTTGTGGCACAACTTGACTAGAAGAAGGGATCGGTTGGTAGGACATGTTTTGAGGCATCAAGGGATCACAAATTTAGCATTGGAGGGCAGCGTGGAGGGTAAAAATCGTAGAGGGAGACCAAGAGATGAATACACTAAGCAGATTCAGAAGGATGTAGGTTGCAGTAGGTACTGGGAGATGAAGAAGCTTGCACAGGATAGAGTAGCATGGAGAGCTGCATCAAACCAGTCTCAGGACTGAAGACCACAACAACAACAACATATTTACATACTAATGAATTTCTCCCCTTAAACAAGGTTATTTCTTTATTACTTGTACGTGATACAGTTGAATGCTACTCTGCTGCCTTATTGGTTTGACTCGCTTACTACGATCATGGGCCGTGAATATTCTTGTGCATTAGAGGCTACTCATTGAAATAATTTTGCTACTACAAAACAGCCAAAGTATTCCCTCTTAGTACGAAATTAAGTTTCAGATGAAGAAAGGTGGATGGATGAATGCAGTTACGACAGTTGGTACTTAGTAAATGTGCTTCGGAGTGATCTGGCATCGTACTGAGATATTACATAGAAATGATATTCATGAAATATGCTTTGATCTTGGTGTGCCCTAAGAAGAAATCCAACACTTACTTAGTTTCTGGTCAGTTTCTTGATTACTCATTACTTACTGCTTAGTGTCAAGTGATACCTATGCAAAATCCAGTTTCAGCTGCATTGAATTCATTTGAGTATGTTTCCTCGATAAAATATTTTGGGTGTTTTGCTGGCCTGAAGAAAACCGCAGCAAATCGGTCGAAGGGCTGCCGGCACGGTAGCTCAGCGTGTTCGGTCAGAGGGTTTAGCTACCCTCTGTAATAGAACAACTGAGTGAACGAATTAACGATCACCTGAACGAGTGTCATCTACATCTACATCTACATTTATACTCCGCAAGCCACCCAACGGTGCGTGGCGGAGGGCACTTTACGTGCCACTGTCATTACCTCCCTTTCCTGTTCCAGTCGCGTATGGTTCGCGGAAAGAACGACTGTCTGAAAGCCTCCGTGCGCGCTCTAATCTCTCTAATTTTACATTCGGGATCTCCTCGGGAGGTATAAGTAGGGGGAAGCAATATATTCGATACCTCATCCAGAAACGCACCCTCTCGAAACTTGGCGAGCAAGCTACACCGCGATGCAGAGCGCCTCTCTTACAGAGTCTGCCACTTGAGTTTATTAAACATCTCCGTAACGCTATCACGGTTACCAAATAACCCTGTGACGAAACGCGCCGCTCTTCTTTGGATCTTCTCTATCTCCTCCGTCAGACCGATCTGGTACGGATCCCACACTGATGAGCAATACTCAAGTATAGGTCGAACGAGTGTTTTGTAAGCCACCTCCTTTGTTGATGACTACATTTTCTAAGCACTCTCCCAATGAATCTCAACCTGGTACCCGCCTTACCAACAATTAATTTTATATGATCATCGGACGCCCGCCACGAAGAATTCAACGAACAATATAGAACAAAATTAGATCTAAAACAAAAAAAAAAAAAATAAATAAAAAAAAGTTCAGCAGTTTAGTTGTTTTAGTAGTTTACAATTTATTTAAAATCGGCTTATCCAAAATGACACCGACTGTGGAAGCCTACGAACTTATATATACTTATATACAAGTGTGTGTGTGTGTGTGTGTGTGTGTGTGTGTGTGTGTGTGTGTGTGTGTGTGTTCGTGCGTGTGTGACTATTCCGTTAATCATTATGGGTCGTCAGATTACGTTGCCAAACTAATTTTGGGCCTTCAGTGTTTATACTTAATACATAGCTTATAAGTCCAGAACTTTTCCATTCATTGCTTATGGGAGTGATTCTGTTCTTATGACAACACACGAGTTACAATATTATAAAAAATTTCATCTCCTTAGTGAGTCATCGCAGCAGATCTGAATACACTGATCTGCCAGAACATTATGATCACTGACCTGCTGTAGATATAAGCCCGTCCAGAAGACAGCGTAACTTGTCGAGGAACGTCTTCTGCTCAGGCATAGTCAAGAGGCATGTAATATCAGTGTGCAAGCTGTCCTTTGTAGAATGGGAAAGGCACTCGAACTGTCTGACTGAGGGCAGATTATGACTGCCCGGAGGCTTGGCACTAGCACTTCGGGAACTGCACCACATGTCCGATGTTCGTGAAGTGCTCTGACAAGTGTCTTAAACACATGGCGAAACCAAGGTGAAATCGCGTCCGGACGTCGTGGGGTTGGGCGACCACCCCTCATTACAGATGTCGGACGTCTTAGGCTGAACACACTGGTAAAACAGGACAGGCGGGTAACTGTGGCGGAACTATCATCAGACTTTAATGGCCGGCCGCTTTGGCAGAGCGGTTCTAGGCGATTCAGTCCGGAACCACGTGACTGCTACGGTCGCAAGTTCGAATCCTGCTTCAGACATGGATGTGTGTGATGTCCTTAGGTTAGTTAGGTTTACATAGTTCTAAGTTCTAGGGGACTGATGACCTCAGAAGTACCATACTGCTCAGAGCCATTTTTAGTCTTTAATGCTGGGCAAAGTGCAAGCGTGTCTGAAGACACAGTGCCCGAACAGTCCTGACAATAGGCCACCGCAGCAGATGATCCATGCGAGTGCCAATGTTAACACCATGACGTCGGTAATTACAAGTGAAGTGGGCACGTGAACATCGGCACTGGACGTTGGCGCAATGGCAGTGCGTTGCATGGCCTGATGAATTCCGCTGTCTTCTTCATCACGCTTATGGGAGTGTGCGAATCTGTTGTCTTCCAGGGGAACAGCTCTTTGTCACCTGCACGGCGGGCGGCTCCATTAGGCTCTGTGGAATATACACCTGAGCATCCACGGTTACAGTGGAGTTCGTGCAAGGCACTATAAGTGCCAAGGAGTATAATACGATGGTTGCAGACCACGTACACGGTTTCAGGAGGATTTTGTTTCCCGACAAAAATGGCCTTTTTCCACCAGATAATGCACCATGCCACATGGAGTGTGATGCAGTGGTTCGAAGAACACAAGAGTTCCAAGTGATATGCTGGTTCCCCAGCTCGTCATAGAACACATCTGGGATGTGACTGAACGTGGCGTGATCGCCCCCCTCCCCGGAATATCCGCCTCATTTCTTCCATGCCACGAAGCGACGCCGCTGTTTTCCGTGCCAAGAGTCCACAAAAGCGGCTATTAGGTAGGTCGTCATAATGTTCTGGTTGATCAATGTACATCAGGTAGTAAGACCCCAAAGCACATACAAGTTTTTCCCTATACGAGAGTAAATCATAAATTTTGATTACCGCACAGAAGAAAGTTGTCTTACGTAATTTTGAATAAAACAATTTTCAGTGTTAGGCTGTGTCATTATAAAACATTAAAACAGCTAAACAGCCGCCAATATGACCGATTTTGCCACAGGCCTCTTCACGGTGGTTAACTGCTGAAAACTGGTGAATATCTTCCCCTATATGTTGGCTATTTCGGGGACTACCGACGTCATATACCTCGGATGCCACTGGATAATTTGAAGTGAGTTTGCTATGGAGGAGGGTGGCTGTTTGGTAGTCTATTGCCAGTGCTACTCTGGTAGATGATTGGATGACAGCTCTAGTAGGTTATTGGTAGATATCCTACGACTTTTGTCACCTCGTTGTAAGGCCTCCAGGATTCTGACGCACACAACAGGTACCTGCATCCAGATTCTCACCACCATTCAGCCCAAAGAGTGCTGTGCTATGTACGCTGACAGCCCAAGCTCCTGGATTAGTGATGCTAACTACATGAACTGAAAGGGCTCAAGACAACATTGCGTAACACATACAACGATCTACGAGGTACAGCGAGGACACGAGGACAAAACAGACAAAGACATGGAAGAAACCCTTCTTGTTGCTCGCTTACCTTACGTAAGAGGTGTCAGCTACCGTGAAGGCAAGGTTCTCAGTCACGGAGGAATTAAACTCTCCGTTTGTCAGGCGTAGTGCAGCAACTCGACGTGGAATGGACTGAACAAGTCGATGAAAGTCCCCAGCCTCAGTAGCCGTCCACAATTGCGAAAGTGTTGCCAGTGCAGGATTTTGTGCATGAACTGACCTCTCCATTATGACTCATGAATGTTCGATAGGATGTATCCGGGTGGCCATATCATTCTCTTGAACTGTCAAGAATATTCTCCAAACCAATTGCGAACAACTGCGGTCGAGTGACAGGGCGTATTGTTATCCACAAATACTCCGTCGTTGTTAGGCAACATGAGGGCTATGAATGGCTGCAAGTGTTCTCCAGGCAGCCGAACATAACCTTTTCCAGTCTATAATCGGTTCAGTTTGACCTGAAGACCCAGTCTATTTCATGGAAACACTCCCCACACCATTATGGAGCCACACCCAGAATGCACAGTGCATTGTTGACAAACTGGGCGCATGGCTTCGTGGAGTCTGCGCCACACTCAAACCCTACTATCAGCTCTTATCAACTGAAATCGTGACTCATCTCTCTAGGTCACGACTTCCCAGTCGTCTGGCGTCCAACCGATGTGCTCACGAGCCTAGGAGAGGCGTTGAAGAAGATGTGCTGTCAGCAAAGGTACACTCGTCTGTCATCTACTGCCGTAGCCCATTAACGCCAGATTTCGGAGCACTGTCCTAACGGATACGTTCGTCGTATGTCCCACATTTATTTCTGCGGTTATCTCACGCAGTGTTGCTTGTCTGATAATAACGACAGCTCTACGCAAACGCCGCTGCTCTCGGTCGTTAAGCGAAGGCCGTCGGCCACTGCTTGTACGTAGTGAGAGGTAATACCCTGGCACACTCTTGATACTGCGATCACTAAATATTGAATTTCCTAACGGTTTCCGAAGGCGTCTATCTCCAACTACCATTTCGCGTTCAAAGTCTGTTCATTCCGATCATGCGGCCATAATCAGATCGAAAATCTCTTCACATGACTCACCTGAGCACAAGTGGCAGTATGCCAATTCACTGCCCTTGAAAACTTGTGTACCTCCATCCGTGTATATGCATCTACATCTACATTTACATGACTACTCTGCAATTCACATTTAAGTGCTTGGCAGAGGGTTCTTCGAACCACAATCTTACTATCTCTCTACCATTCCACTCCCGAACAGCGCGCGGGAAAAACGAAAACCTAAACCTTTCTGTTCGAGCTCTGATTTCTCTTATTTTATTTTGATGATCATTCCTTCCTATGTAGGTTGGGCTCAACATAATATTTTCGCATTCGGAAGAGAAAGTTGGTGACTGAAATTATGTAAATAGATCTCGCCGCGACGAAAAACGTCTTTGCTTTAATGACTTCCATCCCAACTCGCGTATCATATCTGCCACACTCTCTCCCCTATTACGTGATAATACAAAACGAGCTGCCCTTTTCTGCACCCTTTCGATGTCCTCCGTCAATCCCACCTGGTAAGGATCCCACACCGCGCAGCAATATTCTAACACAGGACGATCGAGTGTAGTGTAAGCTGTCCCTTTAGTGGACTTGTTGCATCTTTTAAGTGTCCTGCCAATGAAACGCAACCTTTGGTTCGCCTTCCCCACAATATTATCTATGTGGTCTTTCCAACTGAAGTTGTTCGTAATTTTAACACCCAGGTACTTAGTTGAGTTGACAGCCTTGAGAATAGTACTGTTTATTGAGTAATCGAATTCCAACGGATTTCTTTTGGATCTCATGTGGATCACCTCACACTTTTCGTTATTTAGCGCCAACTGCCACCTGCCATACCATACAGAAATCTTTTCTAAATCGCTTTGTAACTGATACTGGTCTTCGGATGACCTTTAAATGAAATGAAGTCCCATGCTTCTTTACAGAGCGTAGGCGAACGATGCGGCTCGATGACCTCTGCACCAGCGTTCGGACCTGTTTTGTGTACCATGGGGGATCAGTTCCATCTCTTACCAATTTATGAGGTATGAATCTCTCAATTGCTGTTGCTACTATATCTTTGAATTTGAGCCACATCTCGTCTACAATTGTATAGTCAGTTCGGAAGGAATGGAAATTGTCTCTTAGGAAGGCTTCTAGTGACACTTTATCCGCTTTTTTAAATAAAATTATTTTGCGTTTGTTTCTGGTGGATTTGGAAGAAACGGTATTGAGCCTAGCTACAACGACCTTGTGATCACTAATCCCTGTATCAGTCATGATGCTCTCTATTAGCTCCGGATTGTTTGTGGGTAAGAGGTCAAGTGTGTTTTCCCAACCGCTTACAATTCGCGTGGGTTCGCGGACTAACTGCTCGAAATAATTTTCGGAGAAAGCATTTAGGACAATCTCGGAGGATGTTTTCTGCCTACCACTGGTTTTGAACAAGTATTTTTGCCAACATATCGAGGGAAGGTTGAAGTCCCCACCAACTACCCATCACTTTTGTCACCTCAGTGTGTGTCGTACTTTGCTGGTACATTTTCTATACGCCTTCGCATCCAGAATAGGAATAACTCCGTTAGTTTCAACATCTAGCGTGAATTCTACGTTCTTTTGTAACCCATTCCGGTGCTGGTGAAATTTGTGTAATTCTGCTTCCCCATGAGGCCGTATGATGGTGTCAGGCAGCAGTGTGGGCGTCTGCAGCTCTTGGTCGAATGGCTAGTGTTGCTGCCTTTGGATCACGGGGTACCGGGTTCGATTCCCGGCCGGGTTGGCGATTTTCTATGCCCAGGGACTGGGTATTTGTGTTGTCCCCAGCATTCCATCAACATCATCATCATTCATGACTAGATTGAACAGTGTAAAAATTGGACTGGGGAAAAATTGGGACTTTGTACGGGCGCTGATGACCGCGCAGTTGAGCCCCCCCATAAACCAGACATCATCAGCAGTGTGGACGCAGCAGCACGGAATTTAGTGCTGCCTCTTCGATAGCTTCCACGAATATGATAGCTGCTACAGATGAAAGGATGTATCCTCTGCCATTCCGTATGTCTGCTAATAAAATTTGCCATTTAATGTAAATTATGTCGAAGACTGTCACAACTTCAACGGGTGGCAGGGGTCTGGCGGATATTTGCCCCTGTATGTTGTTGATGATTTCAGCCACGATTGTAAACATAGCTGTTATATCAAAGTTAACCATAAGATACGTAGGTAGTACTTGTTGTTACTGTATGATCTACATGAAATGCATAGAATCGTTGACATAAGACTTCGCGTGGCCAATCAGACTGCATAATCACTGGATGAGATGTTTTGCCGGATAATACGTGAGCGAGTTGATCGTATTGAAGTTCGGTGTCAATAGACAGCCTTCCATGTGCATCTTATAACTACATATATTCTTGGTGATAATGGAACTTCCGACGTGAATCTCGTAGCAGTGTCAGCATCGGTTCTAGAACTCCTAAGTAGTGATTGCGTCTATATCTCTATATTCGCTGTGGGGTCACTTTTCAGCTCTTTGTATGTGCAGTCACTCAGAAGTTTCTTCATCTTAGCTTCATATGATACAGTCCTGTATTTCTGTGACGTTGCCTTTGTCCATCTGTAAAATTGCAATATCTCTGTTGTTCCTGAGTTCACTTAGAGCGACTCTTTCTTCAAGTGAGATAGCTGTCTCATAGGCTTTGTATGCTCCAGAATCGGATCTTCTCTGCTTCTACTTGGCGTAGTTTCCGGAGCGACAATTCAGAGGTTGGTCTAATGTCCTCTGCCGGTATGCACTGAAGCGTCACAGAAAAGTTTGAACCCGGAGACAAGGCATCAGTAGTTGATTTGCTGATGGTACGCGTTGACTGATTCACCACACTACGAGACGTACCCAGATTCGGCTGAGAAGTTTGTTTCACCTGAGCGAGCTACATAAATTTCCTGTTGGTGAATCTTTGCTGCTTCATTCGACATGTAGACTTGCTTGTAAATTATTTTTTCGACGTTGTCCTGGTCAGTTGCTGATGATTCCTGGTCACCAGAATATCTTTGGCCTCTTTTGAAGTAACGTAGTTTTAAAGGTAAAAATTTGAGTTGGTTCTTTAATGTTCTCGCGCTTTTACGAATATTCTGTAATGTTAAAGGATATTTTCGAATGTTATAAAATATTCTCCAATATTCTAGAATAGAACTTGGAATTGGACTTACCGCATTGTTCTGCACTACAGCTTAATCGTATTAACCGATGTAAAAGCGGAGTAAAAACTCATCCAAAAAGTGTATCCACTTATAATGAGATACTTCATAAGAATGAACTTTGTGGGAGTGAATAATATTAGTAAAATAAAATTTGTGGTCAACAAACAAAGCAATGAATAAAAAACAAACCACGGAGAGAAAAACGGTTCAGATGCGTTTATACAATAAGGATCCAAGACGAAAGCCTCGTTCATTCACTTTTCTCAGTAGGCTCTCACAACAAAGCATGTAAAAAACCTCTTAAATGCAGAAATATTAACAGGAAAAGAGATAGGGATGTCAGTATTCATGCCACTGTGCTGAGAAATGTATTGTGTGCAGCTTCATACGTCACTTCGTGAAATCATTTCTGTTATTCCAGCAGTCTGTAAGGTGACTACGTTCTGCGCAGCTTCGCCTCGTAGTGATAAAGTGCTGGGGTGATATTTGAGAGCCTCGCCATGTCATTCGAAGCCGGATAGCTTGTGGATACTGTAGCCAATGTCGGCAAGGCGCAACGCCCACATTCCGTTCCTTTGTGCTGCGGTGTTGGGGGTTGGGGTCCGCCTAATTTGCTGCTTCCCCCGCTCCCCTCCAAGCCCCTCCTCACAGAGACTTCAGGCTTCTGTCGGCCAATGTTGGTGCTAAGAAGCAACGTACTGTGCGAAACATAAAAGGCAAGCAATGCAGGATGTTTCAAAAAGATTCATCCGATTGCACAAGTCTATATCTTCCATATGAATGAAGACTATATCTTCTACACCAAGGAAGATAGAATCTTACGGCGAATTGTAACTTACGTATTGGAACCAACAGTTTACTTATCCTAAATAAATGGTTCAAGTAATGGCCGGTAGCGGTGTTCCTGCTGAAAATACCTCCCTCTTTCGATTGGTCGTTGCAGAATGTACGTCGAGGCAACACGACGATAACACAGGCGTTTTGCGACATTTGTTACTATTATTGTTATTTTTATTGAGTTATCGGTCTTCTGACCGGTTTGACGCTACCCTCCACGAATTCCCCTCCTGTGCCAAACTCTTTCAGCCAACGTTGTACTTACTCAAATCCCTGTCTTCCCTACAGATTTTAACCCCCCACAGCTCCTTCTAGTACCATGGAGGTACCATGGAGGTAACCCATCTCCTATCACACTGCCCATCTCCTTGTTAGCTTTTTCCATAAGTTCTTTCCATTGTCGATTCTGTGGAGAACCTCCTCATTCCTTACCTTGTCAGTACAACTATTGCCAACATTCTTCTTTAGCACCACATCTCAGACACTGTTCCAGTTTTCTCACTGTCTATGATACACTCTCATACAATGCTGTGCTCCTAGCGCACACCCTCAAAAATTGTCTTCCTCCAATTAAGACCTATGTTGATCGGCTAGGAATGTCTTCTTTGCTTGTGCTAGCCTGCTTCATATGTCTTTCTTGTTCCGTCTGTCATAGGTTATTTTGTTTCCAAAGTAAAAAATTAGCTTCGTCTTCTTCGTGACACCCAATTCTGAAGTTAAGTTTCTAGCTATTCTCTGTTACTTCTCATTACTTCTTTTTTTCTGTTTTCCACCATTTTGTTGGTTAGCTTTTCAAAATATATATTAAAAATGCTGGTGACATACAGCAATTCGGTCTCACATTTCTCCTAGTGGTCATCTCTTCAGTTTCATCGTTTTCTACTGGAATTACCAGTTTCTGTGCCATATAGAGCTGCTTTGTCGACCTTCCCTCTCTTACACTACATTTAATTTTCGTTCTTTGTCTGGTATTTCTCGAGTCTTGTACATATTGTACATAATCCTCCTTTGCCTATAGCTTACTCTCTTTCTCTCAGAATTTCGAACATCTTACACATTTTTATATTGTCGAACATTTTTTTTGAACATCTATGAGCATGTTTTGATTTTTCTTCAGCATTGCAACCATTATAATGCGCCTTTACGTTTCCTAAAAACTGATCGATATCTAAGGCATCCTCAATATTCTTTTCACTTCTTCTGCAGTTATTCTTGTCAGCAACTTGTACGAATGTTAAGCTTGCACGTGATTTGTGTTTCTTTAAGCAATCATTTGGTTTTATTTACCGTCTCGACACTTCAAAATTATGGTAAAAATGCTTATTTCTCAATAATGTTTGGTAAGGACATACTGTGGCAATATCTCGACAAGGCTAGGGGTGTGCGAACGTAACGGTCGGGGGAAAAACTGAAAATAAATTACGTACTTACTAAGTGATCGCTGTGAAATGAGTTAGTAAAAAATAGATATGCTGACGGCAACACTTAGAATCTTGGAAGATGGTACCTCGCATCTGTTGCGGACATAGGAAGCAAACATTTCATGATTTGTAAGCTAAATCGCTAGAGTAAGACTCTAAGATGTAACTGATGCTATTTTCCCTCCATTTCAAGCAGAAGAGGCTCGGTATCACCGTAATATATCTGTTGGTAACAGAAATGCTGCGACCTCAATCTACAGTAGTGCCAGCGTCTTTCCTTTTAAGACAGCATTGTAAGGAGAAGTCCAACAAGACCACCAGGCGGAGAGAAGAGCCAGATGGATACTCATTGTACTGTGCGACGGCGTCTGTCGAGGAAGCCTCGCTTTATCTCGGTTTTCGTTACGAGCTTGCCGTGATTGGCCGGATTCTATTTCTTGCGACCTCCGACCACTAAAAAAGGTTCTCTAAGAGGGCAGATTCCTTTTATACAGTCTTGTAACTTTGTTAATCAGGGAAATTCTTCTTAACTGTTTCCTCGGAAAAAATCGTTACTCGCTCTTTCTTTCTTCAGCCAATATGGGAGCTTCCTTTCGGCACTGTTGTGCTGTCAGTCACGGTGGGAAAAATTCCAAATGAACCAGCGTCCGTCCTTCTTATGTTCTTAAACATTAAGTTTGTTGTGTAGGAGCTGCCCATTTAACGGCGTCTCACGGTTTTCCAAGAATAGGGGCAAAACTTTTTACCTGCCCTATAGCAACCTTTGCTGTCCGTCCCAAAAGTTGTGTCTACGGGCGGCTGAAAATGGCGCTCTCTGCTATGGTTCCTCCTCACTCCATCTCACCAAACGTTTCACAAGTAATCGCTACAAGAAGCTCTCCCTGTTGCAACTGCTAAGTTTCCTCCTCACTCCATCTCACGCAAAGTTTTCACTAGTCTTCGCTACAGGAAGCTCTCCCTGTTGCAGAATTCGTCTACAGAGGATCAGAGGACGCCATGCCAGTTCTCAGCCATTGTATGATCGCCTCCCCTCATGGTCTCTTCCCCAAAGCAGCACGGTGGGGTGCCTGCCTTTCCCGACGTTCGTTTCACTGACCTTGTCGTCCATTTTGTTTCCAAACATGTTCTTACGTCCAAAGAGCATGCAAGTCCGTTTTATACTACTGCAAGTAATAACCACTCGTCCTTTTAAGAACAGTTAGTTGTACAGGTAGGGGGTGGGTCTCTCATTTCAAAACTGTGAACTTGAGTATGTCGCGAGTCTGTGCCGAATAACGGTCCCGTAACAAGCTGACCGTGGGACAGTTATGACTGTATTAACTGCAGTTGATAAAAGGCATCGCAGTTCATCGAAGTCCACCAAAAGTTATCAGAACAGAAGAACCGCGGCATCTGTCGCCCCGGACACCAATGGTGTAAGCTGAGATCCTTACACCTTCACGGCTGCTATTGAGGCATTGAGGAGGTGCAGTGCCATAACCTCGAAGAAGAGCATACTGCGCAGGAGTAACTGAACTGATAGCCGTTTAACGGTGCAATTCGATTACTAGTGTTCAGTATGCTATTTTTCGAGGGTATGGCAGTGCAACTTCTCAGTGCCTCAGTAAAGGAGCGGCCATAAGTTTGTACGGAGATCGGGCTACAGCACTGGTGTCGGATCCAACGGTACGTGTATTCCAGAAACTCTGGTGAACTTTAACATGAAGGCATTCACTGCAGTTGAAATCCGCCGTCAGTAATGCTAATAAAGAGCGAATGTGACTACTGACTGGATGCTTGCCGTGCATCAAGTTGAAGATATAGTCTTGTAACATCGTATAGTTTTGTGGGAAATAAAAACTTTCTGTTCCTATGCTTAAGCTGAATTCTTTCACAAGTTTCTACGTCCGTCTATACCGAAGACATATTGTGAAATCAGCCAAATCTTTTTGAGACCCCATATATAAACATTACATGCACAGGGTGTAAATAAAAGAAAGGTATTCCATATAATGAGAGGTGGACCAAAGTGATAAAAAAAATAACATGGCTACTAAAATGACTGAATTTACTGATTCTGAGAGAACTGAAGAGCTGTATATTTGCCAAACAGCATTCAGCAACCACGATCGTATTATATATATATATATATATATATATATATATATATATATATATATATATATATATAAAATTTAAGATAACCAGTTTCAACACACTATGTTGTATTCTTCAGGTCTGTAAGATAGAGCATATACACTACTGGCCATTAAAATTGCTACACCAAGAAGAAATGCAGATGATAAAGTGGTATTCATTGGACAAATATATTATAATAGAACTGACATGTGATTACATTTTCATGTAATTTCAGTGTATAGATACTGAGAAAGCTGTACCCAGAACAACCACCTCTGGCCGTAATAACGACCATGATACGCCTGGGCATTGTGTCAACCAGAGTTTGGATGGCGTGTACAGGTACAGATGCAGCTTCAACGCCATACCATAGTTCACCAAGAGTAGTGACTGACATATTGTGACAAGCCAGTTGCTCAGCCACCATTGACCAGACGTTTTCAATTGGTGAGAGATCTGGAGAATGTGCTGGCCAGGGCAGTAGTCGAACATTTTCTGTACCCAGAAAGGCCCGTACAGGACCTGCAACATGCGGTCGTGCATTATCCTGCTGAAATGTAGTGTTTCGCAGGGATCGCAGGTAGGGTAGAGCCACGGGTCGTAACACATCTGAAATGTAACGTCCACTGTTCAAAGTGCCGTCAATGCGAACAAGAGGTGACCGATACCTGTAACCAATGGCACCGCATACCATCACGCCGGTGATACGCCAGTATGGTGATGACGAATACACGCTTCCAATGTGCGTCCACAGCGATGTCGCCAAACAAAGATGCGACCATGACGATGCTGTAAACAGAACCTGGATTCATCCGAAAAAATGACGTTTTGCCATTCGTGCACCCAGGTTCGCCGTTGAGTACACCATCGCAGGCGCTCCTGTCTGTGATGCAGCGTCAAGGGTAACCGCCGCCATGGTCTCCGACCTGATAGTCCATGCTGCTGCAAACGTCGTCGAACTGTTCGTCCAGATGGTTGTTGTCTTTCAAACGTCACCATCTGTTGACTGAGGGATCGAGACGTGGCTGCATGATCCGTTACAGAGATGCGGATAAGATGCCTGTCAACTCGACTGCTAGTGATACGAGGCCGTTGGGATCCAGCACGGCGTTCCGTATAACCCTCCTGAACCCACTGATTCCATATTCTGCTAACAGTCATTGGATCTCGAACAATGTCTCGAGCAATGTCACGAAACGATGAACCTCAATCGCGATAGGCTACAATCCGACCTTTATCAATGTCGGGAACGTGATGGTACGCATTTCTCCTCCTTACACGAGGCATCACAATAACGTTTCACCAGGCAACGCCGATCAACTGCTGTTTGTGTGTGAGAAGTCGATTGGAAACTTTCCTCGTGTCAGCACGTTGTAGGTGTCGCCACCGGCGCCAGCCTTGTGTTAATGCTCTGAAAAGCGAATCATTTGCATATCACAGCATCTTATTCCTGTCGGTTAAATTTCGCGTCTGTAGCACGTGGTGTAGCAATTTTAATGGCTAATAGTGTACATGGAATATGTCTCGTAGGTTAATAAGTAACATTTGACATAAAAGTTTTAGCTTGGTATAAAATGCACATCTCATACCTATGAACACTCGTTCATTTTCGCTACTGCGAAATAAATCTTTCTTACTGCGAGTTCTTTGTCTTATAAACGACCTACAAAACGCAATAAACAAATGACGACACATTCCCCTTTTGTTTCAACGGATACAGCAGGACATAAGCATGTTTTAGTGTTATTAGTGTAAACAGTTAACTAATGGAACCAGGTTGTGTCGTGATAAGTTTGTGATGAGCTTTTACGTTATAGTTTTACCAGCAGACTGTAAGACTTGTTTTACACGGGAGATTGCAGACATAATCTATTACGGCCCGGTAAATGGAAGTAACCGTCAAGCCCGTGTCTTATATGCTCAAAAATATCCGTAATGCAGCCTACAATCTGCGCAATAATTCAGCCATCTTTTCCAGCGGATGGCTTCAGCGTGAATGGGAGAAGATCCTGTCACTAGCGTACACAGAATTTCGGCATCTAGCATGAGCTATTGCTGCACCCATTTCATGTGCAATGTGTTCAAGCCAATCGACCAGAAGATCAGCCTGCCAGAATGCAGTTCTGACAATGGCTGTTGGAAAGATGATGTGAAGATACACTGGTCGCAACAAAGATATGTTCACAGGTGAGGCTGGTTTAATTCAAGATGGTATCGTCAACTTCTATAACCAAATTGTTTATGCTGATGCAGACCTACATGCAGTTAAAGAAACATGGCATCAGTGCTTATCTTTAATTAGCGTGAGGTCAGGAATTGTTGGCGTTAGGCTAATGGGAACTCACATACTACCATACCGGCTGACTGCTACATGACATCGTCAGTTCCTGTCAAATGACTCCGCCGTTCTATCAGATGAGCTACCATCTCAAAACCAGCCGGCGGTGTGGTTTTTGCACGATAGAGAATTAGTCCAGTTTATCCGGAATGTCTGAGACCACCTCACACAGGCGTGTTATCGGGAATAGATTCATCAAGTAAGTCCACCACGTTGGCTAGTTTGTTCTCCCGATCTTAATGCACCGGGTTTCTGGTTATGGCGGAATCGAAGTTCAGGTGTACTGGGATATATGCTGAAGTGTGTGCTTTATACAGTGTGGTAGTAGTATAAATTTGTAATGTCCTCAGAGTCTACAATGTTCTTTCGGAAACGAAGAATTAGCTGACAGCGCACTGTCTCGTGCGTAACACATAAAGAGTAGCAGAACTCGTCTAAAACAACTATTCTGGACAAAAGCTCCATAGTTTCACTAAAAAACAAAACAAAAAAAGAAAAGGAAAAGAAGTGAAGCCCTACATTTCGATGGTTAAAACAGTCACGAAACAGGCTGTCCTCTGTTTTGTGAGGCCGTCTATGTAAGATAAGAAGAAGCTGCATCTTCAACTGCTTCAACATACAGGCTCCAATTGAAATGGCGCGCGCCGGCCGCTGTGGTCGAGCGGTTATAGGCGCATAAGTCCGCCACCGCACTGCTGCTACGGTCGCAGTCTCGAATCCTGCATCGGGCATGGATGTGTATGATGACCTTAGGTTAGTTAGGCTCAAGTAGTTCTAAGTCTAGGGGACTGATGACCTCATATGTTCAGTCCCATAGTGCTTACAGCCATTTGAACAATTTGAAATGGCGTGAAAGGTACGCCACTGGAAATGCCACAACTTCATCGGCACTACTGGATATAACTTGCTACAGAAGGCGACAATAAACCGAACGAAACGTCCTGCGATATTTATTGACAAAAACCAGATTGATCATCCTGCGATGGCCAGGTGCAATACAGCATGCTGAAGTGATCTCTTTTGGGGCCGATGTTACAGGTACGTATAATTTCTTCACTACATCGCGACGTCTTCACCGTTTTCTCAGGGCAGCGGGAAGTGGGCGGTGAATGTGGAGAGCAGAGAAACCAAACTACGCCTGTAAATTCCAGCATATCGACAGCAGTGAAGAGAGTGGCGGTGTGGGAGGACCGAAGTTATTCATTGGTTACGTCGTGTTGGGACTTACCGTCTGATAACTAGTGCGACAAGGCACTTTGTATAGCTATGGCGCACACAAGCACTGAGTTTTTATACTGCGAATGTTGCCAGCAACCATAAACAGAAATATCGTAACCTAAAGACCCTTGTTCAGGGTGTTGCGAACAAACTGTATGGTATTTCACAATTTCTAATACAAGCTCCTAGAGGAAGAAGAGAGGACTTAGTATATAATGTTTTGATAAGGCATTCTCGTTCAGAAAAGCACCGTAAGCATGCAAAATAAGTTTCAAATCGGATCACTTTCAAATGTCCCGCTTCACCGTATGCCAACAGCAAGGACAATGAGCGCTCTACAGGACTCCTTCATGTGGTTACCCTGCTGTTGGATTCGCAGGATACACTACTGGCCATTAAAAGTGCTACACCAAGAGGAAACGCAGATGATAAACGGGTATTCGTTGGACAAATATATTATACTAGAACTGACACGTGATTACATTTTCACACAATTTGGGTACATAGATCCTGAGAAATCAGTACCCAGGACAACAACCTCTGGCCGTAATAACGGCCTTTATATGCCTGGGTATTGGGTCAAACAGGGCTTGGATGGCGTGTACAGGTACAGCTGCCCATGCAGCTTCAACACTATACCATAGTTCATAAAGAGTAGTGACTGGCGTATTGTGACGAGCCAGTTGCTCGGCCACCATTGACCAGACGTTTTCAGTTGGTGAGAGATCTGGAGTACGTGCTGGCCAGGGCAGCAGTCGAACATTTTGTGTGCCCAGAAAAGCCCGTACAGGACCTGCAACATGCGGTCGTGCATTGTCCTGCTGAAATGTAGGGTTTCGCAGGGATCGAATGAAGGATAAAGCCACGGGTCGTAACACATCTGAAAAGTAACGTCGACTGTTCAAAGTGCGTCAATGCGAACAAGAGGTGACCGAGACGTGTAACCAATGGCTCCCCATACCATCATGCCGGGTGATACGCCAATATGGCGATGACGTATACACGCTTCCAGTATACGTTCACCGCGCTGACGCCAACCACGGATGCGACCATCATGATGCTGTAAACAGAACCTGAATTCATCCGCAAAAATTACGTTTTGCCATTCGTGCACCCAGGTGCGTCGTCGAGTACACCATCGCAGGCGCTCTCGTCTGTGATGCAGCGTCAAGGGTAATCGCAGCCATGGTCTCCGAGCTGATAGTCCATGCTGCTCCAAACGTCGTCGAACTGTTCGTACAGATGGTTGTTTTGCAAACGTCCCCACCTGTTGACTCAGGGATTGAGACGTGGCTGCACGATCCGTTACAGCCATGCGGATAAAATGCCTCTCATCTCGACTGCTAGTGATACGAGGCCGTTGGGATCCAGCACGGCGTTTCGTATAACCCTCCTGAACCCTCCGATTCCATATTCTGCTAGCAGTCACTGGATCTCGAGCAATGCATGCTGCTCCAAACGTCGTCGAACTGTTCGTGCAGATGGTTGTTTTGCAAACGTCCCCACCTGTTGACTCAGGGATCGAGACGTGGCTGCACGATCCGTTACAGCCATGCGGATAAAATGCCTCTCATCTCGACTGCTAGCGATACGAGGCCGTTGGGATCCAGCACGGCGTTTCATATAACCCTCCTGAACCCAAAGATTCCATATTCTGCTAGCAGTCACTGGATCTCGAGCAACGCAAGCAGCAATGTCGCGATACGATAAACCTCAATCGCGATAGGCTACAATCCGACCTTTATCAAAGTCGGAAACGTGATGGTACCCATTTCTCCTCCATAAACGAGGCATCACAACAACTTTTCACCAGGCAACGCAGGTCAACTGCTGTTTGTGTATCAGAAATCGGTTCGAAACTTTCCTCATGTCATCACGTTGTAGGTGTCGCGACAGCCTTGTGTGAATGCCCTGAAAAGCTAATCATTTGCATAGCACAGCATCTTCTTCCTGTAGGTTAAATTTCGCGTCTGTAGCACGTCATCTTCGTGGTGTGGCAATTTCAATGGCCAGTAGTGTATATTTCAGAATCATGCTTTCATACATACGTTCCTCAATGGTTGGACCGCGTCCATGGAGCACCACAGCTAACCCTTCCAGTTGAACATGCACGTGGGGCGATCAGTAAGTAATGCAACTCACTTTTTTTCTGAAAGCAGGTTGTTTGTATTCAGGGTTCCTATTTACCATATTGTTTCCTGCTCTGTTGGCTACGAATACATTCTCCGTTGAATGCAACGACCTTATGCCTGGGACAGCTTGTAGGTCCGCATGGCAGCACTTTGCTGGTCGACATCGGAGCTAATGTCTTGTTGCATCAATAATCTCCGCATCATCCACGTACTGGTTCAGACGGAGTGCATCCTTCACTGTGCCAGACAGATGGAAGGTACAAGGTCCAGGCTGTAGAAAGGATGAAGATTACAGTTCTGGGGGCTCCTCACGGCTGAGGAGACTTGTGCGAGATCTCGTGTTGTCAAGGAGAATGTAACATTCGTTGGCATTTTTTTTTCTTGAATTTCTTATGGATAGCACTATACACTTCACTCTTGGTCGTTGTACCCGGAGGGAGTAAATCAAACTGAGTAACGCTTTCAGAGTCCAAGAAGACCGGCTGGGGGTGAGGATTTGAACATTTTGTTCGGAGGAGAAGTGGTGTGTCACTACTCAGTGGTGTGTCACTACTCGGGTTCGATGCGATGAACCCGTGATCCGTCGCCTGTAACGGTTTTCGAGAATAATTGTCACGCTCAGTCTCGTAACGCACAAGAACTTCTGCACATGTGGTCCTTCGATGCACTTTATAGTCTTCTGTCAGCCGGCGAGGAAACCGACGGGAACCTATCAGTCAGTACACTAACTGGTGGACGTGTGTGTCAGCATACATCCAGTTGACCAGAGAGGTGTTTGATTGTGAATCGTCCATCACCTCACGTTGCAGAACTCACAGCTGGCAGGCACGTGGGAAATCGGACAGGTTTGCGCGACCTTCTTGCGATAACGACAGGGCCTCGCGCAGTGACTCACCGTTCTTTCTGGAAGCACCTATGATTTCTGTGATGCTCTGCTTTCCCCCCAAATGACAGCTCTCTGCTAAGAAAGCACGTTAGTTACAGACCCTACTTTGAAGACTGAGTATAGCGCCACCAAGCACCGAAACTTCATGAAACTGTAGAGGCTCAAGGCGGGACTATTCCATGATTCCCAAAATAAATTCGGTATTTTTTCAACTGAAATCGCTAGCAAACAAGATGTATTGGATTAATTTCCTGCTAGTTTCTCATTGCTGCCGTAGGACAAAAGGCGGTCGATTGAGGTTATCCGGAAAATGTTTTCGATATGTGCGTTCTACAACTCTGTCATTGGGTAACGGGTCGGGAAACGAGAGCTGGAAAGTCATCCCATTTTCTAACTTATTTGATCTCCAAACGATACATTTCCGGACATGGGTTCCTTAAGAAAACTCTCTCTCCTGAACCCTTACAGCCCGTACAAGTAGGAATTGAGAACACTTTGTATATGTCACTGGAGGTGTGATGGCTGCAACCTGTACATACGAACAACGGTAACTGTTGTTATTTGAGGTGCGTAGTTTACTACCAGCTTTCTGTTTGTTGGATGACAGTGCCCAGACACTCTCGTCTTGTGGAAGAAAAATTAGCTGTTATATAACATTGTCTCATTTGGATACCATGTCATCCAGGTGAATGGTTGCTTGAAACATGCATGGCGTATGCTGTGGGAGGACATTCACCTCGGCTTCCCGGGACTTGTGGTAGTCATTGAAGGCACTATGACAGCTGTCACTTTAATAAATCACAGCTGCAAAATACAGCTGCAAAATTCTAACGCGAATTCTTTACAGACGAATGGAAAAACTAGTAGAAGCTGACCTCGGGGAAGATCAATTTGGATTCCGTAGAAACGTTAGAATACGTGAGGCAATACTGACCCTACGACTTATTTTAGAAGCTAGATTAAGGAAGGGCAAACCTACGTTTCTAGCATTTGTAGACTTAGAGAAAGCTTTTGACAATGTTAACTGGAATACTCTCTTTCAAATTCTGAAGTTGGCAGGGGTAAAATACAGGAAGCGAAAGGCTATCTACAATTTGTACTGAAATCAGATGGCAGTTATAAGAGTCGAGGGACATGAAAGGGAAGCAGTGGTTGGGAAGGGAGTGAGACAGGGTTTTAGTCTCTCCCCGATGTTATTCAATCTGTATATTGAGCAAGCAGTGAAGGAAACAAAAGAAAAATTCGGAGTAGGTATTAAAATCCACGGAGAAGAAATAAAAACTTTGAGGTTCGCCGATGACATCGTAATTCTGTCAGAGACAGCAAAGGACTTGGAAGAGCAGTTGAATGGAATGGACAATGTCTTGAAAGGAGGATATAACATGAACATCAACTAAAGCAAAACGAGGATAATGGAATGTAGTCGTATTAAGTCAGGTGATGCTGAAGGAATTAGATTAGGAAATGAGACACTTAAATTAGTAAAGGAGTTTTGCTATTTGGGGAGCAAAATTACTGATGAAGGTCGAAGTAGAGAGGATATAGAACGTAGACTGGCAATGGCAAGGAAAGCGTTTCTGAAGAAGAGAAATTTGTTAACATCGAGTATAGAGTTAAGTGTCAGGAAGTCATTTCTGAAAGTATTTGTATGGAGTGTAGCCATGTATGGAAGTGAAACATGGACGATAAATAGTTTGGACAAGAAGAGAATAGAAGCTTTCGAAATGTGGTGCTACAGAAGAATGCTGAAGATTAGATGGGTAGATCACATAACTAATGAGGAAGTATTGAATAGGATTGGGGAGAAGAGAAGTTTGTGGCACAACTTGACCAGAAGAAGGGATCGGTTGCTAGGACATGTTCTGAGGCATCAATGGATCACCAGTTTAGTATTGGAGGGCAGCGTGAAGGGTAAAAATCGTAGAGGGAGACCAAGAGATGAATACACTAAGCAGATTCAGAAGGATGTAGGTTTCAGTAGGTACTGGGAGATGAAGAAGCTTGCACAGGATAGAGTAGCATGGGGAGCTGCATCAAACCAGTCTCAGAACTGAAGACCACAACAACAACAACAACATGACAGCTGTAAAATACACTCCTGGAAATGGAAAAAAGAACACATTGACACCGGTGTGTCAGACCCACCATACTTGCTCCGGACACTGCGAGAGGGCTGTACAAGCAATGATCACACGCACGGCACAGCGGACACACCAGGAACCGCGGTGTTGGCCGTCGAATGGCGCTAGCTGCGCAGCATTTGTGCACCGCCGCCGTCAGTGTCAGCCAGTTTGCCGTGGCATACGGAGCTCCATCGCAGTCTTTAACACTGGTAGCGTGCCGCGACAGCGTGGACGTGAACCGTATGTGCAGTTGACGGACTTTGAGCGAGGGCGTATAGTGGGCATGCGGGAGGCCGGGTGGACGTACCGCCGAATTGCTCAACACGTGGGGCGTGAGGTCTCCACAGTACATCGATGTTGTCGCCAGTGGTCGGCGGAAGGTGCACGTGCCCGTCGACCTGCGACCGGACCGCAGCGACGCACGGATGCACGCCAAGACCGTAGGATCCTACGCAGTGCCGTAGGGGACCGCACCGCCACTTTCCAGCAAATTAGGGACACTGTTGCTCCTGGGGTATCGGCGAGGACCATTCGCAACCGTCTCCATGAAGCTGGGCTACGGTCCCGCACACCGTTAGGCCGTCTTCCGCTCACGCCCCAACATCGTGCAGCCCGCCTCCAGTGGTGTCGCGACAGGCGTGAATGGAGGGACGAATGGAGACGTGTCGTCTTCAGCGATGAGAGTCGCTTCTGCCTTGGTGCCAATGATGGTCGTATGCGTGTTTGGCGCCGTGCAGGTGAGCGCCACAATCAGGACTGCCTACGACCGAGGCACACAGGGCCAACACCCGGCATCATGGTGTGGGGAGCGATCTCCTACACTGGCCGTACACCACTGGTGATCGTCGAGGGGACACTGAATAGTGCACGGTACATCCAAACCGTCATCGAATCCATCGTTCTACCATTCCTAGACCGGCAAGGGAACTTGCTGTTCCAACAGGACAATGCACGTCCGCATGTATCCCGTGCCACCCAACGTGCTCTAGAAGGTGTAAGTCAACTACCCTGGCCAGCAAGATCTCCGGATCTGTCCCCCATTGAGCATGTTTGGGACTGGATGAAGCGTCGTCTCACGCGGTCTGCACGTCCAGCACGAACGCTGGTCCAACTGAGGCGCCAGGTGGAAATGGCATGGCAAGCCGTTCCACAGGACTACATCCAGCATCTCTACGATCGTCTCCATGGGAGAATAGCAGCCTGCATTGCTGCGAAAGGTGGATATACACTGTACTAGTGCCGACATTGTGCATGCTCTGTTGCCTGTGTCTATGTGCCTGTGGTTCTGTCAGTGTGATCATGTGATGTATCTGACCCCAGGAATGTGTCAATAAAGTTTCCCCTTCCTGGGACAATGAATTCACGGTGTTCTTATTTCAATTTCCAGGAGTGTACATGAAAATTATTGGCGACCATGTTGACTTGATGTCTTCCCCCGATGGCGGTAGCGTATTCCATCAGGATACCTGTCCATGTTACAAACCCGAATCGTGGTACATTGGTTTCAGAATTATTGTACAGAACTTGTGTTGAGATATTGGCCGCCAGATTGGTTTTATATGAACTTGATGGATCAGATGTAGCGGAGCATGAGGCACCAGGTCCACACCTACAACCACTGACACATAAGTTATCGGAACTATGAAACTTGTGCGTACACATCTGGTGCCATGTATCTAAAGATATTGACGTATCAAATCCATGCCACCAGAATCACTACAGTATTGCTTCCAGATGTAGGTGGTTATAATATGATTCTGTAGTTTCTCCCGACGTATTTGTTGATTGCAGTGTACTGCCCGTCTGTAGTGTCCGACCGGCACTATATTTCGGCGATTAGACACGACGCCATCGTCAGGGGCTCTGACAAACTAAGGTCCTGAGGGAGCCCGGCCGACTTGACTTACTCCCCCTGCTGGCCGTGCGCTCTCAGGAGCTCGGTTTATTAGTGCACCTGACAATGTCGTCGTGTCTCATCGCCTAAATATTGTGCCCGTTGTGGACTATCGACCGGCAGAACACCCATGTACTGTTCGATCAGGTTGTTGTTGTTGTGGTCTTCAGTCCTGAGACTGGTTTCATGCAGCTCTCCATGCTACTCTTTCCTGTGCAAGTTTCTTCATCTCCCAGTACTTACTGCAACCTACATCCTTCTGAATCTGTTTAGTGTATTCATCTCTTGGTCTCCCTCTACGATTTTTACCCTCCACACTGCCCTCCAATGCTATATTTGTGATCCCTTGATGCCTCAGAACATGTCCTACCAACCGGTCCCTTCTTCTTGTCAAGTTGTGCTACAAACTCCTCTTCTCCCCAATTCTATTCAATACCTCCTCATTAGTTATGTGATCTACCCACCTGATTTTCAACATTCTCCTGTAACACCACATTTCGAAAGCTTCTCTTCTCTTCTTGTCCAAACTATTTATTGTCCATGTTTCACTTCCATACATGGCTACACTCCATACAAATACTTTCAGAAACGACTTCCCGGCACTTAAATCCATACTCGATGTTAACAAATTTCTCTTCTTCAGAAACGCTTTCCTTGCCATTGCCAGTCTACTTTATATCCTCTCTACTTCGGCCATCAACAGTTATTTTGCTCCCCAAATAGCAAAACTCCTTTACGACTTTAACTGTCTAATTTCCTAATCTAATTCCCTCAGCATCACCCGACTTAATTCGGCTACATTCCATTATCCTCGTTTTGCTTTTGTTGTTGTTCATCTTATATCCTCCTTTCAAGACACTGTCCATTCCGTTCAACTTCTTTTCCAAGTCCTTTGCTGTCTCTGATAGAATTACAATGGCATCGGCGAACCTCAAAGTTTTTATTTCTTCTCCATGGATTTTAATACCTACTCCGAATTTCTCTTTTGTTTCCTTTACTGCTTGCTCAATATACAGATTGAATAACATCAGGGAGAGGCTACAACCCTGTCTTGCTCCCTTTATTTTACCTCTGCCACCTTTAGAATTTCAATGAGAGGTAGTTTTAACGTTTTGTTCATCAGCTCTACCATTACCATAGGACGACAAAAGGCGCCTGGGAATAGCACACAGCCGAACTGCGTACCTCTCAATGGCTGCTAAGGACTGTCCACACGGAAATGCCATCCACGGATCTCGGCGCTTGACAAGTTTTCCACTGCACCTTATTAGGTCACGACTGTTTCGTGGGTCACAACGTTGACAGTTCCTATTTACGTGCACAAACTAGGGCCATTTCTTACGATATTTTCGGCCCCTCCAAGACAAATTACAGGTGTCTAGTAGTGTCCATTGCATTTCCTAAATTTTCTGCTCGTACTAAAAGGATCGTGCAATTGAAAAGGCAAAGAAATAGTAGCGAACTGCTGCAAAGAGCAACTGCTGCCTTTGAAAAATATCGCGTCGCATCAGGTCGTGTAGCACCACCATGACGGCGGCCAGCCCCGCTAAAGGCGAGGAGCGGCTCCGGCCAGTACTGCTGACGGCAGGGGACGCCCCTCCCTCCCTCCCTCTCCTTTCCCAGTCCACCACTACCCCCCCCCCCCAGCACTAATTTATTACTTGTCGTCGCTGGCGCAGCGCTGCCGACTGCGGCCACAGCGACTAGCCACCAGCCACCAGCCACTAGCTCGCTGCGTGGTATCGACCACCGCTACATTATGACCAAACCGGCGCTGCTCAGCTCAGCAAAGTACGCCCGACCGCAGTCTGGCCATCTTACAGCACAGTAAACTTTTAATAGGTCCGCTCTCACCGCATTACAAACACTCTGCGTAAACCGCAACAAAGTGACGATAAAATTCAATTTCGAATACCCAGAAACCTTTATTGTTTGAGACACAAGATAACTTTAAATAATTTATCGTAGTAAGATACTTATGTATTGTGATATACAAATATTATTTAAAGTAAGAGCCAGGAAGAAAGAAGTAGCTTTCCCAATCATGTGAAACGTTTGCAACAAATATTTCTTTTTCCATGCCACTCGTTACTTCTTCAATGCTGAATGAATATCAAGTGTCGTCTGTTCAAGCTTTTATTGACTGTCTTTGATTCCTTCTTATCCGCAATAGTATGTGTTCGGACACGAGAAGTTCTGGATATTGGAGAGATGTTATCTGCAATTTGTTTAGGCAGGCTCGCAGGTTGTCACCATCTAGTTCTCTGAGCAAAGACCCATTTTTCCTAGTTCAGGGATTCAACGATCTCAGTTCACTTTATACATCTAGTTGTGTCGGTGTTATTTAGCAACTGAGCTGCTATTTCATGATCGCTACAGCCATGTAATTATTTGCAAACGTTTTCACATTATTCCTTTCATTCAGAAAACCACGAATAATACACTTCTTTACTGTACTAAATACTGCTTCAACTAGTCGCTTGTAGTTTTAACTTGCCTGCGGGACCCATCCTACACATTTATCCAGATTTTCTGAGAATGAGTCCCAAGTGTCCTTTTGAAAGCTCAAACTGGGATATATATATATGTCAGTTGATGCTTGATGGCCTATAAACATTAAGTGCAGTCATTTCGCCTGTTCTCGTGTCAGCTTCATGACTGCCATGAGCACAGCTCATTGAAATAAAGTGAGTGTTTCCTATATATTTTCTGACATATCTTGCCACCATAATCTTTATCATGAATAGCACTCAGTAAGTCATATCGCGGTATTTTTGCTCTTGACGTAAGTTGAGCTTCGTTTGCTGTGGGGGTTTCATGGATTGTCACTAAATCAATTTCCTTCTCAAATGAAATCTTATGGATCACTGGGCATTGCACTCTCCTAATGCCTTCCATATTTAACTGAAAATTCTTACACATTGCCCTAGTTTTGTAGAGGAATGGTCCTTGGACGGACCATTTGTCGGCTCATTCATGTTCTGATAAACGATGTAATATTTAGTAGAAGATCTCAGGGATTATCTGGTTGCTTGACTTTCGCAAGGCCACCCAGTGGACATGTGCAGGATAATTACAAGGTTAAACATGCGGACGTGATCAGTAGTCAGCCCCAGCCAACCTCTAAGATCTTTAGCCACGGCTATGTGAAAAGAGATACAGTCAATTATCTAGTGGCGGTGTTTTTATTAGTAATGAAATCGTCGTGTGTCCCGGACTCCAGTCCAGCCACTGCTTAAGATTTAAATAAAAATCTTCAGCAATGGCGGCCGAAAATTTCCAGCATAAGAAGTCTAAAAATGGCTCTGAGCACTATGGGACTCAACTGCTGAGGTCATTAGTCCCCTAGAACTTAGAACTAGTTAAACCTAACTAACCTAAGGACATCACAAACATCCATGCCCGAGGCAGGATTCGAACCTGCGACCGTAGCGGTCTGGCGGCCATAAGAAGTCACCCTCGCTCTTGCAATGACCTTGTCAAAGAGGCCGGAGGTACAGACAGAGGTTTAGGGCTCTAACTCATCCTTGGTGTGCGAAATTACCCCAAAAGCGCCGAAGAATCATAATCAACGCCATGAGGATGCAGAGAGAAATATAGAGGCAATATATATTTGCATGTCAGGTGACACGTAATTGAAAAATTACCATGATGGTCTCTCCAATGGCAAAAGATAACTAGTTAGTTCCCCAGGCGGATCTCCAGGTAGAGACTGCTATGAGAAAAATATTGAATAAGCAGCTACGGGATAACATTCTATGAGTGGGAGCGTACAGTATAATAGGAAAACTAGAAAATCTGGAAAGGGCAATGCAGGTGCTCAGTACAGATACAGTGCGGATCAGTGAAGTTAAATGAAAAGAAGATAAAGACAAATACAGGGTAATATCAACAGAAACAGAAAATGGTATAATGGGAGTACGATTCCTTATGAGTAGCAAGGTAGGGCGGAGATTGAGCTACTGTGATCTGTTGAGTGATAGAGCTCCCCTTGACAGATTCAACACCAAACCAACCCCGAAAACGATACTTCAGGTATGTATGACGGCCGCAAGCAGAAGACAAAGAGATAGATAAAGTACATGGGGATATTGAACGCGTAAATGAGTATGTAAATGGGGCTGAAAATCTAATTATAATGTGGGACTGGAGCGCGGTTGTACGGGAATGAGTAGAAATGCTACTGAAAAATATGGTATAGGCAATGGGAATGAGAGAGGAGAAAGACTATTTGATTTCTGCAATAGATTTTAGATGGTAACAGCGAATACTCTTTCCAATCACAGGGGGTGAGGATACTTTAAAAAGACCTGGAGGCTTTGGAAGATCCCAGGTGGATTACATGGTGGTCAGACAGAGATTCTGAAATCAGACGTTGAATTGTTATACGCAGCAGTAAGCAGATCATAATTTAATAATGGTGGAGAGTAGAATGTGGTTTAAGAGAGTTGTACGGAAGAACCAGTGTGAAAGGAACTGGGATATAGAGGCACTGAGGAACATGAGGCCAATTTTAAGTACCCTAAGACTACGGATACTGCGATTCCGATATCTCAGCAGTCAGTTCAGTTGAAGATGAGTGGACATCTCTGAAAAGGGTAATAACAGATTTTAGACAGACATGGACTGGAAGGAAACTGCGAAGAAATCTTGGGTAACTGAAGATTGGTTGGTTGGTTGATTTGAGGGATGGGACCAAACAGCGAGGTCATCGGTCCCATCGGATTAGGGAAGGATGAAGGATGGGGTAGGATGTCGTCCGTGCCTTTTAATAGTAGCATAACGGCATTTGTCTGAAGTGATTTCGGAAGACCACGGAAAACCTAAATCAGGATAGCCGGACGCGAGTTTGAGCTGTCGTCCTCCCGAATGCGAGTCCAGTGTGCTAACAACTGCGCCACCTCGCTCACTATAACTGAAGCAACACTTCATTTGATCTCGAAAGTTGGAAGTACAAAAATGTACAAAAATAAATGGGGGTAATGGCAAAAAAAGTACAATACAATTTGGTATGTAGGCTATATGAGTTTGGGAACGTCACATCAGACTTATCATCCATACCATCCCGAATACAGAAAGGGCAGATAGGTCCCAAAACTAACTCACAATCACCTAAACATCTTAATCATCCAATCTGCTGACAAAAACAATGTAGGAAGAACGGAAAAAAATTGAGGGTCTGTTAGATGACGGTGGGTTCCGCTCTATCAAAGGTCAAAGCACCAGACAGGCAGTTATGAGATTGCGATTCATAATGGAAGAAAGACTGAAGAAAACTGAAGAGACGCTCATAGGATTCGTCGATCTAGAAAAAGCGTTCGACAATGTGAAATGGTCGAAGATATGCGAAGTTGTCGGAAAAACAGGAGTAAAGTACAACAAAAGACGGGTAAGACGCAATATGTACCAGCCCCAAGAGGGAACAATAAGACTGGAAGGACCAGAACGAAGTATTCGGATTAAAGAGGGAGTAAGATACGAACGCAGTTATTCAGCCATGTTATTCAATCTATAAATCGAAGAAGCAACGCCGGAAGTAAAAGGAAGTTTGAAGACAAGCGCTGAAATACAGGGAAAAAGGATGTAATTGATAAGATTCCCTGCTATCCACAGTGAAAGTGAAAAATATCTGTAGAATGGAATAAATTTTCTAATGAATATAGAATATGGACTGAGAGTAATCCGGAAGAAAACAGAAGTAGCAGAAATGACAATAGCGAGAACATTAACATCAAAATTGATGATCACGAAGTAGATAAAATTGAAGAATTCTGCTGCCTTGAAAGCAAAATAACCGATGACGGGCGGAGCAAGGAGGGTAAAAAAGAAGACTAGCACAAGAGAAGTCTGCTGGTGTCGAACGTAGTCCTTATTTTCCGGAAAATATTTCTGAGATTGTTCGTTTTGAGCACATGGGCAGTGGTAAAACCGGAGAAGAAGAGACATGAAGCGTCTGATATGTGGTGCTACAGAAGAATGTTGAAAATTAGGTTAACTGGTAAGATAAGGAATGAGTAAGTACTCCGTAGAATCGGCAAAGGGGGGAACGTATGTAAACACTGGCAGGAACAAAGGCCAGGATGATGGGGCTAGCGTTAAGGTATCAGAAAATAATCTACACAGTACTAAAGCAAATTATAGAGGGTAAAATTCATTAGGCGAGGCATATGGGAAGACATCCAGCAAGTAATTTTTGACATAGGGTGCAAGTGACAAGTCGCATCAAACCAGTCACGATCAGAATTCTGAATAAAAAAGAAACGTCACACAATTATTTCTGGTCGAGTAAATTTGTATAGAAGGAATTATATACGGCTGACGTCCTGATAATTCTTTCAAAAAACCTGCAGCCATGACGGAAACATGGTTCAGTCTTCCAAAAGTTCATATAAGTTGTGGAACCAACATGAAATCAAGTACAAATAAATTTAAATGCCATGTGACCAGGGCCTCCCGCCGGGTTGACCGTTCACCGAGTGCAAGTCTTTCTGTTTGACGCTACTTCGGCGACTTACGCGTCGATGGGGATGAAATTATGATGATTAGGACAATACAACACCCAGACCTTGAGCGGAGGAGATGTCCGACCCAGCCGGGAATCGAACCCAGGCCCTTAGGATTGACATTCTGTCGCTCTGATAACTTTTTTAATCTCATTTTGTTCGCTTCCGTTCGTTGCATCTGCTCGGGGCGGACGTCGTAAGACACTCGTTTAAGTTCGTCGTTGATCGATTAACTCCGTATTTTTATTACCCTCTGACCGAACACGTTGAGCTACCATGCCGGCTGCAAACCAGATTGAACTACTAACTGTGGGCACAGAATATAAAAGTAACATTCTTTGTCACTGCGTAATGTTACTGCATAATCTGTTTACAAGTACTGAGTGTGACGTACGGTTACTGCCTTGTGTGAGGAGGGTTAACAGTATCATAACCGATGTGATGCACCAGTCTATTTCTGTCCGTCCATATACGATCGCATTGCTATTCACGTCGTTTGTACACTCGTAATTTTTTTATGAGCATACGTGCATAATTTCCAAGGGAAATACATATTTTGGTGTATTTTGGTCGTACATTAGTATTTCATTTACGGAACATTGCGTCAGTGCTGACAGATTTGACGTCCACGAGGACTGTAAAGTGTAAATTCTAATGCCACATTAGGTTACCGTAAATTGCATCACTGGTCCTGAAACGTGTCACATTAAGCGAGTAAGCGTTTATTTCGATTGAGTTGTTCATCTCACGTCCATTCTTTTTTTTAAAGTTGCAAAATTTTCAGTCAATTTCCCACATACTTTCAGCGATAACCACGCTTATTGCTACGCGAGTTCACTTTGTACACCTACATTCTGCACGAATCCACTGCTACTCATTCGAAAGTAATGACTAATTGGCAAGAAATAACGACGAAATCGAAACATCACGTTCTGGATTTAGCTAATATCCTCTCTTAATTTAGCAACGTGAGGGCTCTCATCAAAGAAAGAAAAATACCATTTTATTTTCGTAATGAAATGTTTCAACAGAGAGATTTTCTGAATTCAAATGCACCGTTAAAAAAAAAGATAAAATTTTTATATTTATTTGTTTGTGTCTTGTAGCTTGCTATATTCTATAGGAAATTTCGACAGATTTCTCTTAGTATACCCCGTTAACCGTGGAAGCGTGGATGTTAGTCTCCGCAGTTGATACACGAAAATCAAAACCTTTTGTTTCATTACCGATGTTTGTGCCTGTTAAGGGGTTTCAGAACCTTTAGCTACACATTGCAATTTGGAATATGACCCAAGAAAGATAAACAAAGGCGAAGGAAATTGAGGCTTTGGCATTGTTCCTGTACCTTTACTGAACACGAACTTGCTTTCCCCAACATTTTTCCTCAATTTTCTTATCAGTTCTTCGCAGTATGACTTTCGTTAAGCCTTTTTAACATGACTGACAGAAGTAACTGCCCTCATATTCTTTTTCGTTACACTTGTTAGGTCAAGGTACAAAAATGTCTTAAGTATCTCATGTGGCCGAATCCCTGTGTATAACTTCTGTTTCGTATCTGTCAGCCTGGCTACTGAATTTGGAACTTAGACTTCCAGTCCTCAGGTGGTATTCTGTCGCATCCCAGAGTTCCTGAACTGATTTCTCCAATTCCCATTTCGGTGTCTTAGGACATAGATATTCTTCATTCTGCTCCCTTTCGTTTTTAAAAACCTGTCTCATGTTATCCGCCTGTGCACTGTACAAATTTTTTAGAAGTCCACCAAAACTTTCCTTTCCTCTTCTAGACACACTGTCTTCCTCTAATGTTTATTCAACATTCGTTATTTGTACAGTGTGTAGTTAAACAGTAATTATTCGTCTTTGGCGACCAATGCTTCTGCCCTTAGTTACGAGTGAGTTTACGCACTACTCGTAGACCACATCCGCGAGGAAAACTAGCGCCGAAAAGATACATACCAAAGTGTAGTATCTCCAGCAACTGGTCATCAGTAATTTAAGAACCGGCTGTTAAAATTTTACAAACTCCAGGCGGAGCTTTTGTTTTAAAAATGATCATTTGTTGTCGTATGGCAGCTCAGAAACTGGCAGAGTAGTTCGTTTACTGTGAGCGTGTAAAGGAAAAGTGAGTTGAAGAACATATTATGAAAAAAGGAGGTCTAATGAATCGGTAAATGATTTGATAAACATAAGAACTAAAATAACAAACTGAATCATTTGCCGCTCTTTGAATGATTCTGGAAAAGATGTACAGCGGCTGGTATGCTCATGCGTTCGTTACGTAACTAGAACATCGTGTGACAGTCTGCCAGACACATGTTCAGAAGTAGTATTTAACCGTCTAGAAATCTATTTGAAACACTGAACCTTAAATTGTCTATCGGCGCCACATTTGTTTTTCGTGACTTCGAAGAGCATCAAAGGCCCTTCAGATGCTTCTGTAATCCGCGTCATTTCTCAATTTTAGCCAAATGTTGTTACAAATAAGTTGCGATTTCTTGCCGTTTTTCTTACAACTTTCACGTTTTACTTAGAAAGCATGAAATATGATATATTTAAATATCGATCGGTACTCTATTACTATTACAGTTACATTTATCAAGAGAAGTCAGAGAAATTTCAATGAATGCTGTGACTTAATATCAGTTCTATTTTTTCAACATTTGTCCAATCCCCACACATTTCTCTCTCTTCGTTTGGCTATAAAAATTCGGACAAAAAAATTCAACTGTCCATTTTTCAGTCAAGTTCCAGGCCTTTTATTTAATTCCAACATTAATTTCAAGCATTTTTCTTTTCTAAACTACGCCTCACTCTGGTCAATTTTGTACCCCATTTGTCGATTTACCACTCTTAATTTGCCGACAAAAATTCTCACAAAAGTCAATTATGTAATTTCTAGGGAGTCTTGTTTTCACTCCTTTAAAACATACGACAAAAAACAGAAATTTCTTCTGAACATTTCTGTTGGGCGGTTTTTATTACAGTTTTAGTACGGAGGAACGCAACAACTGCGCATCGAATCATTTTGTTCCGTCTGTGGTAACCAATCACTCCCGGAATAGACGGTTTACAATTGGTTAGAAACATTTCATCACATTCGTGCTCCCGTAAGAGACGAATTTCCTAAAGACGAACCAATATCTTTTGTTGTTCCAAATGGGTATAGATAATGTGCGCAACATGTTTGAATACAATCAACTAGTGACTCATCGTAGGCGTGTAGGAAGGGCAGTAACACAGTCATAACAAAGAAAAGAGCGAAACTCCGACTCCACAACTGCGATATAATCTGCTTTCAAGACGTAGAAATCAACAGAAATGGAATCTCATGCACGGAAAATGGGAGTAAAAAGTGTACTAGTGTTAAACATCAAAGTCACATGTTGTCAAGCATTAGTTAAAATAAAAGTTACATAAATGTAATGACTGAAGCACCTGTTTGATTTAGAGAGAGAAAATGTAATCCCTGATAGGTCGAGAGAGAGAAATTCTTGCTATGAGGAGTAACAGTGGAGCTTAATGGCGCCGTACTGCGTAAAAAGTGAAATGACCGTGTGGCATTATTTGTCGCGTGGCCCCCTTCGTGGAAGTTCGGCCACCGGGTTGCAACTCTTAAAAATGGTTCACATGGCTCTGAGCGCTAAGGGACTTAACATCTCAGGTCATCAGTCTCCTAGAACTTAGAACTACTTAAACGTAACTAGCCTAAGGACATCACACACATCGATGCCAGAAGCGGGATTTGAACCAGTGACCGTAGCGGTCGCGCGGTTCCAGTCTGGAGCGCCTAGAACCGCTCGGCCACACCGGTCGGCTTTGCAACTCTTATTTCAGGTGATGCCACACTGGGCGACTTGCGCGTCTGTAATGATGAAATGATCATGAGGATATCACCCAGTCCAGGAGCGGAGATTATCTCCAACCCTGCCGGGAATAGAACCAGGACCCGCTGCAAGGTAGGCAAACACGTAACCACTCAGCTAAGCAGGCGGACGCCATAGTACGTAGCATGCCGACGACGGCGGTTGGCGGTTGTCCAAAAGGTCCTATGTGATGGGCCCGGCCCCAATGTGCTAAATGCTGCAGTACACCGACGGAGGTAGGACTTATGAGGAGAAAATATGAAGTGCCCTTCCCGATTTCCCAGAAACTTTGCTCATTGGAAGAGAGCCAAAATTATCGAACACGTGTACCGGCTTATCCGTAGGTACTCGACCGTTTCTGAGAAAACATCCGTCGAAGTTTTCGACCTACTTGAAACGTCCTTTAGAGAACCTTAAGCTCACACCAACTGGCGGTCTAGTGTCTCTTTTGAGTCCCGTATTTGAAACCTGATTACAGTTTTTATCTATTTTTATTTCATTTATCAATCCATGTTCGTCGAAGGTTACTACGCGAGATTATCTGAGTAAGACGTTATATTATTGTAAATGGGTTTCACAGTAAGTGTCATACATTTTTATGTAATACATCTGTATAGAGTATTTTTAGGGTTTACAATCTTTTTGAATGCTGATATTCTCGTATTTCATTTTTATGTCTGTTCGTAACTGTTACGTTTTATTTTTATGATTATTTTGCACAAAGATTTGGTGCATTCCCTCGGATGATACCAATAGTAGAAACATAGATATTCCGAACATCACGAACATCGCCGGAAACAGGTTTTCCACAGTGACAGTCCGCAGCTCGTGGTCGTGCGGTAGCGTTCTCGCTTACCGCGCCCGGGTTCCCGGGTTCGATTCCCGGCGGGGTCAGGGATTTTCTCTGCCTCGTGATAACTGGGTGTTGTGAGCTGTCCTTAGGTTAGTCAGGTTTAAGTAGCTCTAAGTTCTAGGGGACTGATGACCATAGATGTTAAGTCCCATGGTGCTCAGAGCCATTTCAAACACAGTGACATTTGTTTCTACGAATCCCACTCTGGAAACAAGTGCCATTAACACTGCTAAAGATATCACGCCTTGACAATAATTTCTAGGCAAATCACGCATAACGGATCCATTTTGCGGAACTGTCGCTTGCAATTGATTGTGAATCAAAATAAACTACAGGAATTTCACCGAAAACAATTTAAAATAATTTTTCCATTCATTTAGTGCTTTTAATTCAAAAATGGTTCAAATGGCTCTGAGCACTATGGGACTTAACATCAGATGTCATCAGTCCCCTAGAACTTAAAACTACTTACACCTTACTAACCTAAGGACATCACACACACCCATGCCCGAGGCAGGATTCGAACCTGCAACCGTAGCGGTCGCGCGGTTCAAGACTGAAGCGCCTAGAACCGCTCGGCCACTGCGGCTGGCGCTTTTAATTCATTTTCCAGACATATAATTAGCAAACGAATAATGACGTTATTTCAATATACACTGGAAAAAATTCATATAGTACTCTGATGCGGACCTGGATAGATAAATGGAAAGCAAAAAATGAAAAAGAAGTTATAATCGCGTAACATGTGGCACCAAAGTACAAAAGCAGGACGTTAACTATTGTTCCACCGTTTTGGTTAGACTACAGACTCGCTAAAAGGCCTGTAAAGTAACTCGAAAACTTTGACCGGCGTTTTCCTAGAAACGGTTGACTATCTACGGATAAGCCCAAACACGTGTTCGCTTCCTTTTGACTCTTCTTCCAATAGGCGGGTTGCTAGGAAATGAGGTTATGGCACTTGCCGTGTTCCTCGTTAATGACCCTGGTGGCTTCTATTTGAACACTTGGTCCCAACAATACAACTGTCAGGACTGTTGTTGTCAGCCTCAACGGCCCCTCCTACAGGCAAATATGTCCTACCAGCGAGTCCCAGGGGAACTCTCCAGATGTTTTATGTTGCCATTACGTAACTAATCCTTACCGTAACTGCCTCTCAGGAACGTATCCCTGCGCTCCTGACGTCTTTTTCCATAGCAAGGATTTTTTTAATGTCAGTGCCTTCGTAGTGACCACTAGTAATTACAGCTAAAATGGGAAAAAGAAAATAATGATGGAACATTGCAGTTTAACGCCCCGTCAGCAGCACTGTCATCAGAAATGGAGGACGGGCTCTGCTTACAAAAGGGTGTGGGAGAATATCGGTCGTGCCCTAATCGAATGAACCATCCTGGCATTAGCCTTAAGCCATTTTTGAAAAATCACGGAATACGTATTTCTGCGTGGCTGGACGGAGATTTGGACCAGCGTCTTCCCGAATGCGAGTCAAGTGCATTAATCTCCATGTCAGCTCGTTCTGGGATATAAACGGTGTTGTGTTACAAAGTATCCTGCAACATAGCATTCCAGTAGGAAGGGACTAATGTTAAGTGATATCCATCTCGACACGGAAACACACAGAAAATCGGGAGGGAACAGGATTTTATTTCAATTTACAGCTTAATTCCCTAATAAAATTAATATAATGTTACAAATTGGATCGGAAACTAAGTAGCAATCAATTATGTGGGTGTTACATTATGAAACGAAACTGACAAACGTTTACCGTTCGTCTGGAATTCCCAATCAAATGATCGCTTGTTTCCATTGTTACAGTGGTAACTTAAAGAACTGTTTACAGCCAAGATCGTGTTCAAAACAATTTTTTTACTGACCGGTTCCGACAGGTAAGACTGTCTTCATCAGATCTTTAACAACTTCTTTCACATTACATCAGCTTCTATTTATTTCTCATTACTCCACTAACGAGCCATGACTTATGAACGCATAGTAGAACATTACCTAGAAACAAAAAAGTTTTTAAAGATCTCTGAAGATGACAGTATGCAAGATTCCAGGCTTTATTAACTGCAACCAAGACTTTAATAAAATGGCAAACTAAATCAGAACTCTGGGAGGTGGTGTGGTCTAAATAACAACTGATTTATTCTATCTTAACGTCACATGACGAATAATGGCTAAAGAAACGCCACACAAACATTTTTATCTGACAGTTGCTTTCAATAATACGTGGTCTATGGTCAACAAAGTGATCAGCTGGGAATCGACACAACACACTGACCAGAACTAATCGCTTTATTTGACTTCATAAATGTGAAATGTTGAAATGTGTGTGAAATCTTATGGGACTTAACTGCTAAGGTCATCAGTCCCTAAGCTTACACACTTTTTAACCTAAATTATCCTAAGGACAAACACACACACCGGTGCCCGAGGGAGGACTCGAACCTCCGCCGGGACCAACCGCACAGTCCATGACTGCAACGCCCGGCGCGGCTCATAAATGTGAATCCGTTGTGTGGCCCAAAATCTACACTACTACCAAGCATCTATATTCTGCTATTCCATAAAGAGAAATATGGTTCCAAAGAACAGGGTGCTGAGAAGCATATGTCGAAGCCTTACGCCATAGCAACGAATACTTTAGCCTTCTGCATGTGAGGACGGCACAGCACGGCGCGCTCGGCTAGTACAGTCACGGACAGCGTCAATCTGTTATTAATGGGGCCAGCCCGGAAATATGCAAGTACGCAGTCTCGCGTTCGGCCGATTTGGAATGCAGGTACTTCCCTATGAGCCTCTGAAACCAAGGTGGTTTCCAGTGTCCAAAAATGGTTCAAATGGCTCTGAGCACTATGGGACTCAACTGCTGAGGTCATTAGTCCCCTAGAACTTAGAACTAGTTAAACCTAACTAACCTAAGGACATCACAAACATCCATGCCCGAGGCAGGATTCGAACCTGCGACCGTAGCGGTCACGCGGTTCCAGACTGCAGCGCCTTTAACCGCACGGCCACTTCGGCCGGCTCCAGTGTCCAGGTGGACCAGTTTCCCGGTCTGCCAAACCATTTTGACTCTGTGACAAGATTATCCATGTCGGAATATGTCAAACGTTTACACGGCCGACTCAAAACAAATAAGTACACCCACGCATTACTCGTTGAGTGCAAGATGCAAGAAGCAGTACCTTTGACGGTTCAGATGGTGACTGGCACAGGCTCTAAGTGGCACACTAGCAAAGAACAGAAGTCTCACTGTCTAGGTAAAGACCTGCTGTTTTTTACTAGTGTGATTTTCTGTTTCTCTACAGCTTTCCTCCGCAGCTCGGTAGCATAGCAGTTTTGCATGTTTAGACTATAACCAGTTAAGCACAAGCCAGTCATGAGCTGGAGCTCAGTATTCGAAGCAGGGAGATCGCCCCCCCCCCTCCCCTACTCAGCATACACAGATATGACCAACCAGCGACTTTAAAAATTATTTGGGAGAAAAGGGAAACAGATTCATCTTCACGTCCTCTTTCCCATGTGATTACACCATGTCTTTGCTAAGAGCATGACTTGGATGGAACCATAGCCCTCCATTAAAAGATCGTTATCACCCGTGTTGCTTCCGTTTCGAACTTTCCAAAGAACAGCCATAAACTCGTAAAAGCCCCGTGCCTTGACAAATTTGATTTGTAGCAGTGTCGGGACGCTGGGGCGCCACTGCCCTGTTCCACAGAACTCGAAAACTCTCAGCCGTCTCATGCGATTTGTACCTAACAAGGGTTCATACTCTGCTTTATTGTCAGCCATCAGATGTTACAACAAGCCGGTCAAACCTGCAGCGACTCCTCAGCCCTCTCGCCATCTTTTGTCCCACCAAAACTTCATGGCTGTACGGGCGTTTGTGGCTCTTTGTCCACTATGGCAAGCTTGAAAGCTGCATTGTAGGTCTTTAGGTATTACTCTACATTTACCCAGGGAGGGTGTTGCGGTATAGAACTCCATCTTCTGTAACAAAATCTGGATTTTTGGGGGGGGGGGGGGGGGGGGGTGGATACTGGCAACATTTTGCGTCATTCTCCTATGAGTCTTTTAACTCGTCAATTTACACGTTGTCTGTTTGAGCTACTCTCACTTTTCTACTTACGGCATCAGCATTCTGGTGCAATTTTCCAGCTTTGTGTTGCACTTGGTAATCATACTCACTCAACTTCAGGGCCCATTGAGTGAGATGGCTGCTAGGGTCTTTTAAACTTAATAGCTGTTGAAGTGCTGCATGCTCTGTTACAAATGTAAATTTCTCCGATAAAGAAATCATTTAAACTAGTTGACTCCTAATATTAATATCAGCAATTCTTTCTACATAGTATTATAATTAATTTCCGCCTGATTCAGCTGACACGGGATGCATAACCAATTGGTCTTTCCTCACCACCTGTAATTTGACTCAGAATAGCCCCCTCTGCAAAATCGGACACGATGCAGGAGAGAATCAATGGTTTTTCGAAATCGGGATAGATCAATAAGGGGGAAATAGTCAGAACATCTGTGATATTCTGCACAGCAGCTTCACACTCCGGAGTCCATTGGTAGGGTACATCTTTTCTCAGTAGGTGGGTAAGGGGTTTGGCTACCGTGGCATAGCTCTTTACAAAACGCCTATAGTAATTGCTGAGTCTCATAAAGCTTTGTAATTCTTTTACATTTTTAGAGGAAGGGATTGTTCTAACTGCTTCAATTAGGTGGGGATCTGGCTTTACTCCATCAGCACTAATAATGTGCCCTAGATACTGTACTTGACTCTCAGCAAAGGAACATTTTTCTATTCTCAAGTTTAAATTGGCACTTCTTAGTCTAGATAAAACATTGTTTAACCTGGTAACATGTTCATATATGGTTCTGGAAGATACAGTGATATCATCTAGAGAAACTAGGCACATTGTAGGTGCAGTCCTCTTAAAAGTAAGTGTTGGAAGGTGGGTGGTGCGTTGTGCAGCCCGAATGGCATTCTCTAAAATTCATATAGACCTGAGCGAACAACAAACGCTGTTTTTGGCCTGTCCTGTGGTGCAATCGGTATTTGGTAATATCCACTCCTCATATCAAGGGTAGTGAAGTATTTGCAATTTCCTAGCCTGTCAAGTGTTTCGTCAATACATGGGAGAGGGTAAGTATCGGCAGGGGTTTCCTTATTTACTGCCCTGAAACGTGATGGCTAACGGGGCTCTGGTGAAGCTGCGATAGGCCTAGCAAGCCAGTAGTGGATAAATCAACTGCTTTTAAAAAGGGAACATGCCTCGGATCACGGAACGGATTTAAAGGAAACCGACCAAGCAATGGAAAAGGATTACGAGATGGTTTACGACTGGGCACCTTAAACGTAAGGACTCTAACTGGGAAGTTAGAAGAAATTGTAGAAATGATGGAAAGGAGGAAATTGGACATCTTGGGACTTGCTGAGACTAGGTGGAGAGGAGTTGGTGAAAAACTGCTAAGTAAAGGATGTAAACTGTACTGGATAGGGAATGAGAGGGGAAGAAATGGAGTGGCAATAGTGGTCAGAGAGGGTCTGCAGGAGGAGGTGGAAGGTATCAATGATCGAATGATAAAAGCCAGAGTACGAGTGAAAGGAAAAAGCATTGAAATCATCCAAGCATATGCCCCACAGGTGGGGTGTACAAAAAAGGAGAAGGAGGAATTTGAAGATGACATGCAAAAGCAGCTAAATGGAGGAAATCAGATTATAATAGGGGACCTCAATGCACATGTTGGCACAGACAGGAAAGGATTCGAGGAGATAATGGGACCAGAGGACTGGGGGAACCGAAATAGAGAAGGAAAATTGTTGCTGGAATTCTGCAAGAGGAATGGGCTGGTGATCGCAAATTCCTGGTACAAGAAGAGAAGTAGTCACAAAATAGCTTGGTACAGTGGAGACTGGTCCCAAACTTCAGTAGTAGACTATGTACTAGTGGATAGGCAGATGATGAGCAGCCTCACAGATGTTAAGGTCATTCCATCTGAGGCCTTAGACAGTGACCATCGGCTGTTGGTAGCCACCCTGAGAGAGAAAAGAGATAGGAGGGCAACAGATATACAGGAGAAAAGATTGAAGACATGGATGCTGAAAGAGGATGAACGGAGGACCCAGTGCCAGACACTGATCAGGAAGAAGCTGCCAAAGGAAGATCAGAGAACAGTGGAAGAAGAATGGGGAGATTTTAAGAGGGCTCTAGTTGAGGCAGCTGAGACTGTGTGCGGAAGAACTAGCACAAAGAGGAGAAGTAGGGAAACCTTATGGTGGAACAACATATGTAAAGAGGCAGTACTTCGAAAGAACAAAGCCTTCAGAGAATGGTTCCAGACCTGAGCAGAGGAAGCTAGGGTAAAATATAAGGAAAGCAAGAAAGCGGCACAGACCATAGTAAGGGCGGAGAAGAAGAAGTGGATGGAAAAATGGACAAGAATGTTAGAAGAGGACAGTGAAGGGAACAAAAAAGTACTTTACACCATGGTAAGAAATAAGAGGAACGACAAAAGCGAGTGCCTGAGGATCATGGATAATAATGGAAGAGTTGTGGAGGAAATGCATGAGCTCAAAAAGATTTGGAAGGAGTACTTTGAAGATCTGTTGAATGCCGCCAAGCGGGTAACTAACAGCGATGGAGAGCCTAAGGCAGCAGACGATTATAATAGTGGGGAAATTGATGATCTAACTTGGAATGAAGTGGAAGAAGCCATAAAGAGGATGAAAGGGGGCAAGGCACCAGGTTGGGACGAAGTAACAGTGGATATGATACGAGCAGCAGGAGAAGTAGGAACCCAGTTGCTATACAGAGTGCTGAGGGTGGTGTGGAAGGAGAACAGAATTCCTGAGGATTGGAAGAAAGGAATTATAGTCCTGATCTTCAAGAAAGGGGATAAAAGGAGATGTGAGAACTACAGAGGAATCACCCTGCTATGCCACTGTGGAAAAATCTATGAAAAGATCCTGGAGAAGAGAATAAGAAGCAGTATTGAAAGTAGACTGCAAGAGGAGCAGTACGGTTTCAGACCGGGAAGATCAACAACGGACCTCATATTTGCGGTAAGGCAACTGCAGGAAAGGCACTATGAGTACGGGAAGGACTTAATCATGGCCTTTTTGGATATTGAGAAGGCGTATGACAGTATCTGTAGGGACAAGCTCTGGGATGTGCTGAACGCAAAAGGGATAGATGAAGAGATAACACGAAAAGTCATAAAAATGTATGAGGGAAGTGAGAGTTGTATGAAAGTGGGGAGGGAACGTACTGCATGGTTCAAGCTGGAAAATGGGCTGCGACAGGGAAGTGCACTTTCGCCTTTATTGTTTATTATTGTTATGGATGAAATCCTACAGCAAGTATCAGATGCAATTGGAGATCATAAAATGAAAGCAGTGCTTTTTGCCGATGACCTGATGTTATGGGGAAATTGCGAGAAGGAGGTGCAAGAGCAGTTAGATGCATGGGAGGCAATGGCAGCACAATATGGAATGCATTTCTCTGCAAAGAAAAGTGAAATAATCGTCACAACAAGGAAGAAGAATAGGCCAAATGTGGATATAACTTGTGGAGGGGAAAAACTACAGGTGGTAGAGAACTTCAAGTACCTGGGAAGCGTGATTGAAAGTAAGGGGGGAAACGCAATGGAAATAAATGAAAGGTGCAGAAAAGCAGGGCAGTTCTACAAATGCATTAGGGGGCTTATTTGGAGCAAGGAGGTGCCACAGAAATCCAAGGGAATTATATACCGAACCTACTTTGTCCCCATATTGGCATACGGAAGTGAGACATGGGTAATGCACAAAAGCGACAAAAGTAGAATACAGGATAGTGAAATGAAGTTCCAGAGGAGCAGGTTGGGTGTAACAAGACGAGACAGATTGCGAAATGTGTATGTGAGGGAAAGACTAAAGGAGGAACCAGTACAGGACAGGATAGAAAAATCAAGACTGCAGTGGTATGGACACATGAAGAGAATGGATGAGGGAAGAATTCCAAAGAGGATGTTTGATCTGTAACTGGAGGGGAAGAGGCCCAGAGGAAGACCAAGAGATAGATGGGTGAAGGGAGTGAAGGAATGTGTGATGAGAAGAGGAGAGAACTGGACGAAGGTGGAAGAGGGGGAATGGTGGAAAGACAGAACACGATGGAGAGGCTTGTGTTCCCGACAGACCCAGCCAGTGGCTGGAAACTGTCCAAGATGATGATGATGATATCGACGTAAAGACGGTAGGTTTTCTCTCCATTGATTGATTTCTTTGGGACAACGATGATGGAGACGACCCGTGGCTGGCGGAGGGTTGTATTGTCCTTGCCTCTAGCTGCTGTTGGGTAGTTTCCTGCACGACAGGCTGGAGGGGATACGGTAGTCTATATGGTTTCTGCGCGATGGGCCTTGCATCTCCAGTGGGAAATTAATGGTAAATAAGGTCAGTAGGCGGCAAATAACGCCTTTCCTCGAATAACCAGGAGTGTTCTTCCAAGACGGAGTATAGTTGTTTTGGTGAACCACAGGCAAATGAGCTAACTTATCTTTACATTTATCTCTGAGCACGGGAACAATATGACATATGCTGCGTCCCGGAAATCGTTGTTTTCGTATAGGTTTTAACCTCTTGTACAGGGTAGTTTTCTTCAATCCCATTGTCGCAAGCTATAATGGTGCCACTAGGTATTTCTGCCTCTTTCTTTCTAAAATTGTCCAGACAGACGGGAACATAAAATTTCTTTCCCTGCACTTCCGCTGTCGTTAAGCCATGTCTAACATGTACCTGTAATCTGTCGAGGACACCGTTTTGATGGGGAGGGTCTACCAATATGGTTGTTCTCGGCAGTTGGCGGGATTTGACCCGAGGCCTGAGAATTTGTCTAGTACCACGGCTGATTCTAACAGAGATGATTGTTGTACATAATGCCCATGATTGCGTGGAAGGAACTTGTCGAAGCGGCCACGTTTCATAAGCACTTTGGGGCGGAATGGCGTCGAGGCCGCCGAAACGGTGGGTTTCCTCACCGAGACGGACAGTTTGCGTCCTGCAATCTACTGCACTCCGCATTCCCCAGTATGAAGTAAAAATCTCGCCTTTGTTTTCGGATTACACCCATGTCAAAAGGGTAGTGGCTGGCTCCAATTTTCAATTTAACTAGGCAATACCCAGCGGGTATGATTATTTCTTCACTCAGACCGCGAATGGGTGGATTTAACACTTGTCTGTCCCCATGTCCTACGAATAGTACGCTTGTTTGAGCTCCACTGTCGATAAGCACTCGTACATTTTTTCCTCGAACTTTGCTGTAGAGGAGGATATTCGCCGCCTCATTTACGACACCTTGGCGGACTGGGTGCGTGAATTTTACAGATGGCGCGGTCAGCAAGCGTGAGTTGCCCTCTGACCGATTCCCGACTGGTTTTGGGGTCATGATGAATTGTTGGTGACTTGGTCTCTCTGCTGATTGAGCGAGGGGCCCCGTTTCTCGGATTCTGCGGGCAGTTTCTACTCACATGCCCTATGGTTCCACACCGGGACAATTAAGTGCGTGGCAGCATCGCCTGCCTTTTGGCAGTGTTGGCATGACTGCTCGTATTTAAAAACAGGACGTGGTTGTTCGTTCGGACGCACCGAACTGGGAATAAAATGCCCTACCTCCTCTCACATCATCGCGAGTCGTGTGGCATCGTGTAACGAGGCGGGTGATGCTATTTTTACCTATCCTCCAACATACGGGTCGATTCCACGTATAGCCGGCCGAAGTGGCCGTGCGGTTAAAGGCGCTGCAGTCTGGAACCGCAAGACCGCTCCGGTCGCAGGTTCGAATCCTGCTTCGGGCATGGATGTTTGTGATGTCCTTAGGTTAGTTAGGTTTAACTAGTTCTAAGTTCTAGGGGACTAATGACCTCAGCAGTTGAGTCCCATAGTGCTCAGAGCCATTTGAACCATTTGATTCCACGTATAAATATTTCAATCGAGCGGGCTTCTGCCTGCTCAATTAACACATCGTTATGGGTGGAATCCGAACCCAGCATTTAAGTGCGGCAAGCCACAGCAGGGTTTCGTCAGCAAATGTCTCTATATCCTCCCTTTGCTTCTGGGTGGACAACTTGTCCCTGTAATAGCTGGCGTCACGCCTGTTCGAATACCTCTCTTTCAACGCAGCCTCTAACGTGGCAAAAGAGGTGGTGTCCCTAAGGGTGTGAACTGATTCGATATATGTACTGGCGTCACCTGAAATTTAAGGCGGAGTACATTTAATAGGAAATCGTCTGGGCAAGCGCAAGCGCTGCCCACATCTCGAACAGTTTGTGGAAAGGAATTTATTTGTTCATTAGGTTTCCCGGAAAACGTCGGAATGAAACTGACTGCAGGGAAACTGTTAGCGAAAGTTACAATGGATGGCAGTGGTACTGTGCTACTTAAGGTGCTTGCGGCCATCATTTGTGGCGCAGCAGGGTTTGTTTCTGACGCACTTTGACCGGAAGACTGGATTTGAGCCAATTTAGGGAATTTTTCCATTAATTCTTTCTCAACATTAACTTATCGACTTCTACTTGAAGGCAGCTACTGGGTCTGGTTCTTTCGTAGGTGGGATTTCCCTTCGCCAAAGGCGGTACTACGGGTTTGAGGCATGGTTACAATATTAGGACACCTAGTGCTCGCCGAAAACCTTACAATTAGAGCACAAAAAAGGGCCTACACTCGACAAGATGACGGCGTAGCTGGCAGCAAGGAGGCGGCGTCGAAGAAAAATGAATCGATGAACTTACAGAAGCTTTAGCTGCGGCGGTGGTGGGTCGTCAATGGCTGCATCACGTTGGAGGACGGCGGCAGGAACCAGCGGCGAAGTTGATGGCGGTGGTGTCGACGGCTGTGCGACGTGCCTCAGCTACTTGGCTGGAACAGGCGCGTGTCCTGGATGGCGGCGCGCGGCCGGAATATGCCACCGTGCTGCATCGTAGCGGCGTGGAAGACGGCTACCCGTGGAGAGGCACCTGGCCACACAAGCAGCCTGAGATTCGCTGCGGCAGCTGTTAGGAGAAAACACCGAAACGGCGGAAAGCTGCGTGGCAAACTACAAATGCGTGCTCTTGTTATTGCGCGCCGCATCTGGCGCGTCAACTGCGGAGTACTACTCGCAGCTCCATTCGGTACGGCGTGTAGAACATAAATTAGGTCGATAAGATGGGCCTAACGGTAAGCGATCCCATTTCTGACACCAGATGTTAATGTGTCAGGATTGGTGAGGAAGGGAAAATGGCAGGCACCCGTTGAGGTGATGAACTGAAACATTTTATGATAAACATGTTTATTTCAGTAAAAAGTGGTTCAAGGCAGGCCTAGAGAAGCCACCGAAACTGAATGGGCTGCTGCCCAAGACAGCAAGAGAGGAGAGCGTCTATCTGGGTCAGAAGCTGTCAGCAGAAGAGAACGGATGGCGTGTCCGCTCGCGGCGGCTGGCCGCCACTCCACCCCCACGTGACCACCTCCAAACCACCCTATTGGACAGCCAAACTGTAGACGCGCGGTTCGGTGGCGTCAGCTCGTCAACAACACGTGAGTTTAGTTGCTGATGGTCAAAATGTGAGTTTCGAAGTGGTTCTGTCCGGTATAATGCGACCTGACTTACGACCTCAACCTAGCCGCCAGGCAGAAGGCATTGGCGAACATCAATTGAAATATAAAAAATTAAATTTTTGTAATATTACATCCATTCAGTAACAACCCCTACTGTACAGATCTGTACTCCCTCGTACTCTAACGGATTTATGTACAGCCCTGCAGGAATCATGGTGTAAGTTCCCTGCAGCACTACTTTACATATTAGTCGAGTCCATGCCACGTCGTGTTGTGGCGTTTCTGCATGCTTGCGGATGCCCTACACAATATTAGGCAAGAGCGCCAGATTCTTTGGCTCTTCAGTTATATTTAAATATTGCCCATAGTCTGTTGCTCAACTGACATATAAGCATTCGCCTGCGTGTTGAGAAAATGGCTGCCCAAAAACACAGGAATATTTGTCCTGCCTGAGATGTAAATGCTAAGGCAACATTTGATCACTTCATATGTAATGTCGAGATGTTCCGCTGACCAAAGGAATCTGTCAATATTGTGATGAGTCCACTCGGAAAAAAATTATCTGTAAGGTGTTCAATGACTTAAACTGCTGGTTCGGCATTCCTTCATGCAACTAAAACTTCTTTAAATGCTTGGGATGGAATATTTACGTAGTATCCGCTGGGTTCATTCACAAATAAATACTGCTTTTGTGCGGAACCATGAACGATCACGTTAGAATTTATTTACAAGGCGCGATGTCAGTTTATTTAACACTTTCAAAAAATGTTCAAATGTGTGTGAAGTCCTGTGGGACCAAACTGCTGAGGTTATCGGTCCCTAAGCTTACACACTACTTAATCTAACTTAAACTACCTTACGCTAAAGACAACATACATGCTCGAGAGAGGACTCGAACCACCGACTGGGGGAGTTTCGCGGACCGAGGCAAGGCGCCCCAAACCGCGCGGCTACCCCGCGCGTCTATTACTTTCACTTTCAGAAAATTGCGGGCTGTGATCTCACAGTATCTATTATGGTATCTGCACAGTTCGAGTTTGGCTTCCTTTAGTATAAAAGATCTCGTAACAGTCACTTTCTGATTAACACTGGCCACTCATCTGCCGCAGCTCACAGTTCCTCCAATTCATTAAAAATTAATAGCAGTTGTCTTCTCCATTCACTGTCGCTGCAATTTTCACGAAAGCTTACACTTATTTCAGTGAACCCCAACGTTACTGTTCTCCAAATGTCTTGAATTCTTCGTTCTTGTTCGCCATCATCTAGGTTGACTCCCTCGACAAATCTTCTACACTGTAAACATTAGTCCTTCCGCCTTCTCTTTCTTCCCACTACTCATGCCCGCTTCTCAGTCGAAACTTTAGAACCTCTACATTTTGTCATGAAATTCAGTGACTCTTTGCAACAACGGCACCATCACTAATTTCTCGCAACATCTCCGTTCCACTCACAGTTAAATTTCCAAAACTGCCTCTCACTCTCCGTATTTCGATTCTCCTCCCGGCACTTTACCATCTGACCATTGCTACCAAACAGTAACTTCCCTTCCACAAAATACCCTCACTAACTACCATATCGTTTCTGCCCATCATTCAAGACACTGGTCGTCAACTCTACTGACCCTACAAGGCACGGTATTGATTGTTTCTCATACGCTATCTTTGCGTAACTCCCGAGAATGTGTTTACCTTCAGTGCCCACAGGGAGCAGCCGATGCTAAGCCGACTTAAGCGGATCGGTCACGTATTATGAAATGGACGCCACGAAAAGCTCTTTATATAGAGGAGATGACGCCTTCACGTGCAGCTGTAGGTTTTATTTTATTTACAGTACATTCTGGCGCTACATTATATCGTCTCCCAGGCCCTCTTTGATACTAGGTGCTTATGTGGATACTGAGTGATAATTGTCATACATGTGATGGAGGGTTCCAAATATCGATATCCATTACGCTCAATCTTCTTTCCTGCACCAATGCGTTAAAACAGCTGTCCTGCTGCAGCTGTCCTGCTGTAGATTACAAACTGAAAATACTTTCCCATTAGCGTATGTGTGCTGTTGTAACCATTGATTACAAACATTATGTAACGGGCTGAGCTTCAATACACGCTGCAGTCATGAAATATTAGCTTCACAAGCTGCGACATGGTCGCGAATTGAACAGTGACCCGAATATAGAATAAATTTCCTATAGTTCACGTCTTTGGTCATAATTTTTTTGCCATCAGACTACCGGTTTCTGTCAGTAATGACCATATTCAAGACATGTTTGTATAAAACAAACCGGAAGACGGTCATTATAGACCATAACCGGTAGTGTAATGACAAAGAAATTTGTGACCAGAGACGTGAACTAAGGGAAATGAAATATTAGGCTGTAGCAATTGAACGTCGAGGAATAATGTTTATACGGTATAATATGGTATCACACACTTCATATCGAAACAGTTTTGCTCATCTGACGTCTTTATTGTAAAATCATAATTTAAAAAGGCAAAGGTCCCGAGTTCGAGTCTCGGTCGGGCACACAGTTTTAATCTGCCAGGAAGTTTCATATCAGCGCACACTCCGCTGCAGAATGAAAATCTCATTCTGGAAACATCCCCCAGGCTGTGGCTAAGCCATGTCTCCGCTATATCCTTTCTTTCAGGAGTGCTAGTTCTGCAAGTTTCGCAGGAGAGCTTCTGTAAAGTTTGGAAGGCAGGAGACGAGATACTGGCAGAAGTAAAGCTGTGAGTACCGGGCGTGAGTCGTGCTTCGGTAGCTCAGTTGGTAGAGCACTTGCCCGTGAAAGGCAAAGGTCCCGAGTTCGAGTCTCGGTCGGGCACACAGTTTTAATCTGCCAGGAAGTTTCATTTAAAATGAACTTCTGACGAAATCTGTCGTAAATTCATATCACAGTTTTAGTAATAGAGCTTTGAAATTGTGATCTCATTACTGACTTGACATAGAACTTGTTGCCTTAGCTTAAGGTAGGGGCTAACTGTTGTCTAGGAGTGGGCGGAAAAATTTTCAGGCTGAGGGATACTTGTATGTCATAATTTTGAAAATCCTATTGGCTGTAACATGAATTTACTGTACCAGTGTTAACTCTTGACGACGGTAAAACTTTGCTATGAATCTCAGTTTCATAATGTACGAGATATTACTACAAACAAAAATTATACTGCGCGAATATATACTTAAAATGACAATTTTAACTTGTCTGTAAAAAGTATAATATGTTGTAGTTGTTACCAGAAGACTGTGCCTAATGTAGTGGATACTGAGTTTTGTATACTCCCACTGTAAACTGAAGGGAAGGGAACGTGCTACACCATGAGGCATTAGACCGGTATTTGCCAAACTTAGTGCAGATTTTCATCACATAAAGGGTATTAAATGAGTAAGCTTTCATTGGATTCAGAAATGATGTCTGTCATCAAGATCTAACATATATGGTATTTAGCTGATGTTATTTGTTCAATGTTATCTGCAATTAGATGAAAGTTTCAAGGGCAGTGTCCTACGTATTCCGGTAATGTTTACGTAATCATCAGTGCTCTTATTGGGTGTCACTCCACATCGTACTTGCTTTCTGAAACTCAGCGCAATTACTCTTCTACTGCTCGACGTCCGGCTGCTAAGTTCACCTCAGGTTATAACACCAAAACAAATCAGGTTCATCGCAGCCTACATCTGCATGCATACTTTGCAAACCACGGTGAAGTGCATGACAGAGGGTACGTTCCATTGTACCAGTTGTTAGGGTTTCTACCCTTTCCAGTCGCGTATGGAGCGCGGAGGGGATAATTGTTTCAGTGCCTCTGTGGGGGCTATAACGATTCTAATGTTGTCCTCATGAGCCCTATGAGAGAGATACGTAGGGGGTTGCAGTGTACTCCTAGAGTCATCATTTAAAGTCGGTTCTTGAAACTTTGTTATTACACTTCCTGGGGATAGTCTACGTGTGTCTTCTAGAGTTCAGTTTCTTCAGCACCACTGCATCACTCGCCCACCGCTAAGAAAAAAAAAAAACTATGACCAATCGTGCTGCCCTCCTCTGCATACGTTCAATATCCTCTGTTAGTCCTTTTCAGTATGGGTCACACTCACTTTAGCAATATTATAGAGTGGGTCACACAAGTAATTTGTCAGCAATCTCTGTTCGCACTTCCTCAGTATTCTACCAATAAACCGAGGTCTATCACCTGCTTTACCCACATGTGAGCCTATGTGATCGTTCCGTTTGATATCCATACGAAGTGTTACACCTAGGTACTTGTATGAGATGGCCGATTCCAGTTGTGACCCACTGATACTATAGTCATAGGTTTTTCGTTTTGTGAAACACACAATGTTATAGTTCTTAACGCCGTCCTCGGTGGCCGAGCGTTTCTAGGCGCTCAGTCCGGAACCGCGCGACTGCTACGGCGCAGGTTCGAGTCCTGCCTCTGGCATGGATGTGTGTGATGTGCTTAGCTTAGTTAGGTTTAAGTAGATCTAAGTTCTAGGGGACTGATGACCATAGAAGTTAAGTCCCATAGTGCTCAGAGCCATTTGAACCATTTTTACAGTTATTAACATTTAAAGCAAGTTGCCAATTTTTAAACCACATCGGAGTCTTATCAAACATGGCTGAAAATTTAATAACTTCTTTCAGAGAGTACTTCATTATAGAAAACTGTATCATCTACAAAGAGTCTGATATTACTGTTAGCATTGTCCACAAAGAGTCAACGGCCTTGCCGCAGTGGCAACACCGGTTCCCGTCAGATCACCGAAGTTAAGCGCTGGTCCTGGAAACTGACAATGGGCGGGAGAGCGGTGTGCTGACCACAATACGCTCCGTATCCGCGTCCGGTGATGCCTAAGATCTGAGGATGACACGACGACCGGCAGGCACCGTTGGGACTACAAAGCCGCTTCGGACAGTGTTTGTTTGTTTTACTGTCCACAAGGTCAGTAATATACAGCATCAACAACAAGAGTCCCAGCACACTTCCCTGGGGCAAAACAGAATTTACTTCTACTTCTGACGACAACTTTCCATCCAAGATAACAGGCTGTATCCTCTCTACCAAAAAGGCCCCAACCCAATCACAAATTTCACTTGATACTCCATATGGTGGAACTTTCGACAATAAGCGTACGTGACATATTGAGTCAGATGCTTTTCGAAATTCAAGAAGTACGTCATTTACATGATGAGTATGACATGTGAGAAACGTGAGCGGTGGGTTTCACATGTTCGATGTTTTCGGAATCTATAGGGACTTGCTTGGAGGTCATTCTATTTGCTCTCAGAATATGCTCTAAGATTGTACAACAAATCTGTGTCAAAGATAGTGGACAATAGTTCTGTGGATCACGTCTACCAACGTATGTAACTTGTAATCTGTCTTGATTGCAAAATGTTTATTCATATGACCGGTTTCGGGGCCTTTAGAACCATCTTCAGATCTGTAACGATAATGATACTAATTTACTATTTCACGAATGGAAGCACTTTTCATTCTATCTAATCAACATCAAATATACCAGAGCGTACCTGATATTTCGTTTACAAGAGTAATCCATCCAAATACAGTAACTTTCACATGCTGCGTCACGTAAAATTGGTTGGCAGAATGCACGTCATTTGTGTTAATTCTAACACTGTTACCGACAGATGGCGTCTGATACATTTGTTACATTACATGTGCACATACTGTATTCAGTAGATTTTTGTAACTAACTTTTACCTCTAAAAATACCCAATTAAAACCTGTAGATGTCAAGGTTAAAATCTGTACTCATCAAAATTAAAGAACACAGTAAAATTATCATTTTTATGCGATCTAAAAACAAAGGGCGATATCTACAGGGTGATCATAAAGTCAGTATAAATTTGAAAACTGAATAAATCACGGAATAGCGTAGATAGAGAGGTACAAATTGACACACATGCTTGGAATTGCATGGGGTTTTATTAGAACCAAAAAAATACAAAAGTTCAAATAATGTCCGACAGATGGCGCTTCATCTGATCAGAATAGCAATAATTAGCATAACAAAGTAAGACAAAGCAAAGATGATGTTCTTTATAGGAAATGCTCAATATGTCCACCATCATTCCTCAACAATAGCTATAGTCGAAGAATAATGTTGTGAACAGCACTGTAAACCACGTCCGGAGTTATGGTGAGGCACTGGCGTCGGATGTTGTCTTTCACCATCCCTAGTGATGTCGGTCGATCGAGATACACTTGCGACTTCAGGTAACCCCAAAGCCAATAATCGCACGGACTGAGGTCTGGGGACCTGGTAGGCCAACCATGACGAAAGTGGCGGCTGAGCACACGATCATCACCAAACGACGCGCGCAAGAGATCTTTCGCGCGTCTAGCAACATGGGGTAGAGCGCCATCCTGCATAAACATCGTACGTTCCAGCAGGTGTTTATCAGCCAGGCTAGGGATGATGCGATTCTGTAACATATCGGCGTACCTCTCACCCGTCACGGTAGCAGTTTTGCTGTCCAGCGCAATCTGTCGGACATTTTGTGAACTTTGTTTTTTTAGGTTCTAATAAAACCCCATGCCATTCCAAACATGTGTGTCAATTTTTACCTCTCTATCTACATTATTCCGTGGTGTATTAAGTTTTCGAATTTATACTGACTTTTTGATCACCCGGTATATCTATGGCTCTGGTGTTGACTTGTTTTCCTCCATGGTCTGCTTCCGTGGTTCGCGGCATTTCGGTGTTGTGCCGCGGTCCGCTCAGTCGCCTGACGTCCATTGCCGTGGGCAAGAGGGCCGCTCAGGAGGACCCCGTAAACGACGCCAGGCGCTGCACGGATCTTACGTATGATGGACCTCTACACGCAACAGTTGTCATCTTAGTAAGTCGTCATAAATCTTAAAATAGGCTTTATGATTGAACTCGCTTTGTTCTTTGAGTATTAAATCTGGATCTTTCTTTTTGTGGGTGTATATTTCTATTTCTTCCAAAAGGTTAAGAAAACTCTATTCAAGCTGTCTAAATTTTGTTCAGTGTTCGTGACTGAGTGCTTTGAGGCAACCATATGCGCCCCAAACGCTGTTTTGTTTTGAGAGTAGGTGTGCTCCCTGAATATTGTCTCAAAGTTCCTACCAGCCTGCTCTATATATTGATTACAGCAGTCATCACATTTGATCTTATATGCACCTGAATCCTGAAATTTATTTCTGCTATTACATATTTTGCCGGAGTTTCAATTTTAGCGTGTTATTTGTTCGGAACCCTATTTTAACGTCGGATTCACGAAAGGATCTTTCAATCTTATCTGTAATTCCTCCATTGTAAGTGAGAGCCACATATTTTTCCTTGTTGTTCCTCTTAACTGCGACTTCCTTCTATTTGTGTCATTTGCCTCTTCTTTATCTTCTTATAAATATTCATCAACTGCTTACACGTATATCCGTTCGCTGCGGTTTTAAAATACATAGCTCCTTTTCTACTTTCTGTTGGCTTAGTGGCAATTTTTGTAGCATGTATACCATCGAAGTAAAATATGGCCATTTGTATCGCGGTGAGTGACAAGAGCCCTCATTGATAACTAAATCTGTAAACGTAGGTTTTCTGAATATGCTAAATTCATGCTTCACATTTTTCTATATTAGTGTTAAATCTAAGTAATCTATACGGTTGTCTTCTTCAAATTCCGTAGTGAATCTAATTTTCGGGTGTTGAGAGCTCATTTTTTGTGCTACGTTTTCGATATTATTTTTATCTCGTTTGTATAATAAAATAGAGTCACCAACATATCTCGTGTAATATACAATTTTCTCAGCGATATCAGGATTTTCATCAAAGAATTCGTTTTCCAAGTGATTTATAAAAATGTCAGCCAGCGTCCCAGCTAAACTATTTCCCATTGCCAACCCGTCTTTCTGTTGATAAATTTTATCATTGAAAGTAAAGTAATTGAACGACAAGACTTGTTCCAACATTTCCCCTAGTTCAATCAGTTCCCCCAATGCCAATTTACCATGAATGTTCTTAATGATCTCAATCGTTTCTTTTACGGGAATGTTTGTGTACAGATTGGTGATATCCAATGAAACTGGTGACGCATCCTGGGGTATAACCACGTCTTTAATTTTCTCGGCAAATTCGTAGCTGTTCCTAATGTTAAAAGTCTGACTTTATGTATATGCCGCCTTCAATCTGTTATTTTGCTCTTTATTTAATTTATAACTTGGGCTACTGGTATTATTGACGATTGGGCGAATCGAGTTTTCAACCTTATGGAGCTTTATTTGTGACCGTAATTCGGGGATTCGCGGATTCGTTACTTTCAATTTAAACTTTTCCCCCTCCTTAAAGAGAAACACACTGTTATCTATTTGTTTCATTATGTCTGTTTAAAATTTCCTGGTTGGATCTTTCTAGACCTCTACTATTCAATTCTCCATAGAACTTTCCGGTTTTCTCTATGTTGTCTGTATCGTGTATTAAAACCATAATGCCGCCCTTATCTGACTTTGTGACGATAGCCTTATGTGATTCTAACTTCTTATTCTAGCCCTTAAGAGTTAGTAGTTAGTTTCTGTTCTTGTGAACAGAATGCACTTAATTTATAATCGACTTCTTTACTTTAACTGCCGTGTTGGTTTGTTCGTATCTGTTCATATTTGCGATATCACAGACAACTTTCACTTCTGCGACAGTCTTTTTCATTGTATTTGAGTTAATTGCGGGATTTAGGTTATACTGTAGCCCTTTATTTAAAAAGTTGTGCTCATCCTTTGTTAATTCTATCCCAGTTAAGTTCACGACCCTCTCATAAAAGGTATGCAACTTCTTACGCACCATTTCGTTATCAGTATTAAAATTTACACCTAAGTTGAAAAGCTTCTTCTGATGTCTGTTTAGAGTTAATTCTCGCTCCCTGTCAATTCTGTTTTCAATCTCTCCGTATATGTATGTGAACTGTAGTACAGATAAAATTTTACCTAGAATCAAGTGAAGATTAAAAGCTTCTCCATTTAACTTGTCTTTTATTTTATATGCTTCTCGAATTTGAGTTTTAAACCATAATACTTCACTTTTACGTTTTACTATTTGTACTATATTTGACATATTCCTGATTTTTACTTTTGCGTAGTTAGGACTAATCCCTGCGTCTAAGCATGCTTTGTTAAATTTCATTTTAAAGTTTTCTTTCATTATTTTTGTCCTTTCGTAATGCATCCCGAAGCCTGACGTGGCACAAACTGTGCATTTTTGATGGTCGGAGAGACAACATTGCAGTTACAGGTAGCCTGCGAAAACCAGTTACAGATGTTGGCCCCTGATACATCCTGCATATGGATCATGTTAACTCTCTCGGCATCAGCCAAGGCCTGAAGACGCTGCACTGAGCACCGAAACTGGTAGAAACACAATTAATGACATCATAAGGGCGGCTGTAGGTGTTTCGTTTTCTTATATAAGAGAACGGCTGAAGTCCCCCAGACCTCGGATCACAAGGATTGACATACAACAATCAACAAAAGAGATATTTCGTTTCCTTCACAGGCCAATTACGAAGTCCACAGAGAACCGCTGCGCGCCACAGACTGCATAGCTTCTCTCTCCCGATCACGAATCAGAGGTTGTCCTTTATCAAACAATTTTTGATTAAAATTCTTGCGCTACTGCAGCATGTTAATTGCAATGGGCTATGGACTTGCCACAGTGGTACCACCGGTTCCCGTCAGATCACCAAAGTTAAGCACCATCAGGCGTGGCAACACTTGGATGGGTGACCATCCAGGCCGCCATGCGCTTTTACCATTTCTGGGGTCACTCAGCCTCGTGATGCCAACTGAAGAGCTACTCGACCGAATAGTAGCGGCTCCGGTCAAAGAAAACCATCATAACGAACGGGAGAGCGGTGTGCTGATCACCACCCCTCCCATCCACATCCTCAGTTGAGGATGACATGGCGGTCGGATGGTCCCGATGGTCCACTTGTGGTCTGAGGACGGAGTGCTCATCGCAATGCTTCAATTCTCATCCTTGCAAAGGAAGATATATTAAAGATGTGACTCAGGTTGGAGCACACTTACCGCAATCATCCCATTCGCATCCTTGAAACGGAACACGTTGATCCCAGTACTGCCATTCGCATCTTTGAGATGGAAGAAACATGAGTCATAGGTTTCACTCCAACGGATATGAATACACCCTTGCATTATCTGTGGCTTGGAAGCAAACAGCCCCCAAATGAAATCCTCTCCATGCAGATGCTGACTGAAGCCTGGAAAGATGGTTCAAATGGCTCTGAGCACTATGGGACTTAACATCTTAGGTCATCAGTCCCCTAGAACTTAGAACTACTTAAACCTAACTATCCTAAGAACATCACACACATCCATGCCCTAGGCAGGATTCGAACCTGCGACCGTAGCAGTCCCGCGGTTCCAGACTGCAGCGCCAGAACCGCACGGCCACCTCGGCCGGCCGCCTGGATTGAAAGAACACGTCCCCCATCGGATGCAATACATGCTCCTTGGGTGACACGATCATCGTAATGCTCACATTCTCGTCTTACAAACGCAAGAAGTTTCAGTCGAAGCTGTGAATCCAAGTCCGCAGCTCGTGGTCGCGCGGTAGCGTTCTCGCTTCCCGCGCCCGGGTTCCCGGGTTCGATTCCCGGCGGGGTCAGGGATTTTCTCTGCCTCGTGATGACTGGGTGTTGTGTGACGTCTTTAGGTTAGTTAGGTTTCAGTAGTTCTAAGTTCTAAAGGACTGATGACCATAGATGTTAAGTCCCATAGTGCTCAGAGCCTGTGAATCCAACGGGCATGTACACACCCTTGTATGGGCTGTGGCTTGGAAAAAAAATACCCAAGCCCCAAAAATTATCTTAAGATATGGAAATGAGCGCATGGCATCGTGGGCGGGGAGGCCCCATTCGGGGAAGCTCGGCCGCCAAGTTCAAGTCTTATTTCAGTCTACTCCACATTGGGCGACTTGCGCGCCGGTATCGAGGATGAAATGATGATGACAACACCCAGTCTATGAACGGAGGAAATCTCCAACCAGGCCGGGAATCGAACCCGGGACCGCTTGCATTGGCGGCAAGCACGTTACCATCCTGCTAAGCAGGCGGACATCTTAAGAAATTTTCTCTTATGTCTGCAATATATACCGTGTCATTCTAAGAAGATGCTGCCTGGAGCTCAGAATTGAAGCATATGTCTCCCATCACATGCCAAATATGCTCCTTGGGTGTCTACTTAGAGGACCAGACAGGACAATCGAGAATCCTACCCATCGCATGCTAAACGTGCCCTATGGGTGATAACATATAGGACAACGCAGGACAATCTAGAACCCGTACATATCTCAAAGCCTTTATGGTGTTATCTGGGGGTAAAGTGTCACACATTAATCTTCTGATACCATGGTCGTAAAGGGCATAACAACAGAGTTTCTCCTACTTGTTGTATCCGGAGGAGAATTTGTCTGGCTTCAACAGTGGCTAAGTCAGTCTTGTTGTCATATCCAATAGCTTCCCAGCAGTTGTAGAGATACGGTTCTCAAGAGTTGGTGCTCATGTGACCTCTCACCTGGTCGCCTATGGACGCAATGAAGTTTATCTGACCGATATAAACAGAAGGGAGACCCATCACAGAAGAAGAAAAACTATCTCAGTTGATCCTAGCTCTATATTAACCAAGTCTCTGTTGTTTGTGATAATGTTGTCTGTGGTAAGGTGTTAGCGACCTGTTGTTTGTGGTAGGGTGTCAGCGGTCAACGGCGCGTGGGAACTATAGCTCTCAACCCAGCTACCCATAAACCCCAACTTGTGGTCGTGGCACTCTGTAACCTCTTCTAAGATTGAAGCTGTGGTCACCTTTTCTTCAGAGCCAGTCTAACTACCGGCAGATCTTCTAGTAGTGTCATCTCTCTGACAGGACCCATGCCTAGATTTCTTGTCAACCTGTTATTCTCAGACTATTTCATTATAACTCGATCTGAAATATTTGTGTTACAGCTGATAATAGGTGCAATCCATCGGTAAGATGCGGCCATATCCATCATCCCATGAGAAATTCACCTGAACAATTTCCGTAACATTAGGCTCACGCGATAGGCATCGTGTTCTCTCATCTTTTACAGTCTTTAAGAATGAATTTTGTATTGAAAAGAAGCTCATAGAAAGTTAACATTTTATTCAACTTGTCCCAAAGACATGAGAATAGCGCAGTATCAATTTCGTACCACCCGGATACAGTGTTCATGGTGGAAACACTTTCCATTTCCGTCTCGGTAGAATCTATATCGTCTCAGTTTAGAAATAATTTTCGCTTCGTAAAGGTTTCAGCGACTATGAGGCTCTACCTTTGGTTGACAAATGTGTAGTTCCTGTAAAGGGGGAGCAGTCTTTTCGGTACTGGCAGTGGCAACAGTCTGAAAGATTGACTGATGTGGCCTTGTAACATCCACCAAAACTGCGTTGCTGCACTGGTTCTGCAAACATCTGAAAGGAAGGGAAACTACAGCCATATTTTTTCCCGAGGACATGCAGCTCTACTGTGTGGTTAAATGATATAATGTAGAATAATAAGGAATATTCAAGAAAATAGTCCCCCATTAGCATCTCGGCGCGGGGACTATTGAGGAAGATGTCGTCATCAGAAGAAACAAAACTGGCATTCAACGGATCGGAGTGTAGAATTTTAGATCCCTTAATTGGGCAGGTAGGTTAGAAAATTTGAAAACGGAAACGAATAGCCTGAAATCAGATATAATGGAAATTAGTGAAGGTCTGTGGCAGCAGGAAAAGGACTTCCGGACAGGTGAATTCAGGTTTATAAACACAAAATCAAATAGGTGTAATGCAGGAGTAGGTTTAATAATAAATAAGAGTGATAAAAATATATGGGGAGATAAAAGAAATTTTTCAAATAGTTAAAGGAGACGAAAATTTAATCGTGATGGGGGCCTGTAATTCGATAGAAGGAAAAGGAAGACAAGGAAAAAATTAGGTGAATTTGGACAGGAGGAAAGGAATGAAAGAGGAAGCTACCTGGTAAAATTTTGTACAGAGTATAATTTAATAATTGCTAATAATGGAATTAAGAATCGAAAAAGTAGGCTGTATACGTGGAAGAAACCTGGAGACACTGGATGGTTTTAGATTGATTATATAGAGGTTAAACAGAGATTTAGAAACCAGATTTTAAATTGTAAGACATTTTCAGGGGAAAATGTGGACTTTTCTGAGTGAACATTGACCGCTGACCTGTGAGGGGGCTAGTGCGTTTTAGTTGAATGATCTGTTATTTTCTTTGTTACTAGCGCACACACACTTTGCAATGACGACTACAACAAATGTCCACTGGCCTCATTATAGACACTAATAACAATTTTGTACTGTTCATGAAGGCGCATAATATTCGATGAATTTTCTTGCTTCAGAATTTAATTTTAATCTGGCTGCAGGATCGTTTCATAACTTTTTAATTGCATAATTGACTGCGGGAATGCCACTCCTAACTTCAGATGCACCTTAAGCTCACATTTAGTTGATAGTAGATATTATATTTCTTACAACACCTGGCTTTCAACCGAATGCCAAGCGTGCAAGCTCTACGTCCACAACACCAAAGTGTTCGCCCAGTAGTGACGTGTTAATTTTGTGTGGTTTCATGTATGTGGGATTTGCACTCTTGTCAATCTGTTTAAATCAAGATGTGATCAGACGTGTGCTTAAGATATTCCCAAAACCGATCCTCAAATATAAAACCATCTTGCAGTCAGAGATTGCTGTGTTTACAATTGTTTATCATTCGCATGTCGCTGTATTGCTACCCTCCACACTTATGGACAGTCAATATAAACGTTACAACTTTCTTTTCTTGGAATGAGATTTTCACTCTGCAGCGAAGTGTGCGCTGATATGGTAGAGCATTTGCCCGCGATAGGCAAGGGTCCCGAGTTCGAGTCTCGGTCCGGCACACAGTTTCAATCTGCCAGGAAGTTTCAACCTTTCTTTTACATAGCCATCAAAATTTTTCACATTTATAGGATCTTACAATGAACACAATGTCATACAACTGTTAAACTTATCTTTCCCGTGTGTGTTTTTTCAGAACTTTTCTATTTGTGGTTTTACTTCTGTTTTCCGGCATAATTTTTGCGTGTCAGATTTCCATGATGTCTCTTTTTTTATTGACAGACAATATGCTACGCATTACAAGTTGTGCTGATCAGTCCACATTCTTCTCTGCCTTAGTATTTCGTATAGGTTGACTCTTACACAGAAGATTACAGCAACCAACCACATTTTGCAATGCTATTTATTTATTTAAACAGCGCCGTTACCGGTTTGGAACCGACAGGTTCATCTTCTGACGGCTAGTTCACGTTTTAAATTACCTTTCGAGTTTTTTTTCCCCCACTTGACAAAACTTCCTTGGGGTGGTGATGTCCTACAACCAAAACAAGATGTGAGACAATGTCTTTTTAATAGCAATTGCGCCTCACATCGATTTTAAATGATGTAATTATTAAATGGAAGATGTTCCGGTTATCTACAACGAAGAATCCTCGCCACCCAAAAGAAGTTTCGTCAGGTGGAGAAAGAAACACGAAATGTAACGTAAAACGTGAACTGGCGGTCTGAAGATGAACCTAACGGTTCGAAACCTATAACGGCACTGTTTAAATAAATAAATAGCATTGTAAAAAGTGGCTGGTTGCTGTAATCTTCTGTGTAAGAGTCAATCTATATTTTGTACACAGCAGCGGGCTCTAAATGTCAGTTTTTTACAGAATAGCCTTAGCATGTCGTTTATGAGCATCAAAGTTTCTTGATTTTTTTTCATTTTCTTCGTCATAACGAAGCATGGCCACTATGCGAAGTAGTCACACGTAACCCTCCTATAGGTATTCCAGACGCCACCAATGATGGTGCATTGTTTTAGACAACTAGATGTAGTTACAAGTGACAATAACAATTACAAGGCATTACCAAGACTAGGTTAGCAAATATCGTAGTGGGAATTGCAGCAATGCAGAGAAAAACATTTTAGAACCTTACATTTGCGCAGAACAGAAAAAAGAGACGTCAGTACCTAGGCACCAGCAGAATGCTGCAGGTAGGTGAGTGGAGATGAACGTTAAATTAATTTCCACGCTGAGCTCCGTGTTGGTGGTAACTGGGGCGTCCGCAGTTAATTGGAGGAGTCTGAAGTTCCACCTCGCCAGCACTGTGCTCAGGGACGAGTTAAATGATTCGGTTACTGGCCATAAAACTCTGCCGGTATCACCGGCAGGCGTGTTCAAAAGCGCCGCGCCCATCACGGGAACAACTGCAATCACTGCGCTGGAACAATCGCCGGCTGAGCTCGTTCTCATTGTCTTGTTGACTCTAACAACAGAACTGCAATTCCCTCTTGCTATCGCTCACCGTTCGCAAACGCCGCCATTGAATTTGTTAAAAACGAAAACACTAGCTTTCACGATCACTTTATTCGCAGCACCGTGAAGTACCCCTTGAAACGAAATGCAGTGCAGTAAAAACACGTGGGTGGTGCATTCTCGATAATGCTCAACAATTTCCTCTCATCGGGACATAATCGACAGATGTAAAGGTAATTTTGGGAATACACTAATTAAATGCTGTAAGGCCGTTGAATGTGTCAAGTACAGTATGTCATCGTGAAAAAGATATTTCGAAACCGGATTTTAAAGCATAAGACATTTCTAGAGGCGAGTATGGACTCTGGCCACAATTTATTCGCTATGAACTGCAAATTAAAACTGAATAAATCTGCTGAAAGGTGGGAAATTCAGAAGATAAGATGAGAGAACCATAGGTTTCAAGCGGACCGTCGGGCTACGATTGAAACACGCCAAAGTAATACAACAGTAAATTAACTGGTACCTTTGAGACCCGAAGTAATGAAGGCGGTAGACGATCAAATAGGCAAGGACACAACACACAGGAGAAAACCTTGAGTAACACACGGAATCCGGAATTAAACTGACGAAAATAGAAAATATAAAAATGCAGCAGACGAAGCTGGCAAAAGGTAATGCAGACGTCTAAAGCAGTAGACTGAACTGAAAGTGCAAAATGGCTAAGCAGGTTCATCTAAAGAAGATATGAAAACCTTTAGAAGCGTGCATGACTGTTGCGGAGATACATTGTATCCTATGGGAAAATGAAAGGAAAGTTTGGAGTAAAGAGAAGCAGCTCTATGATTATCAACTCTCAGCTGATAAGCCAGTACGAAGTAAATAAGGGATAGGCGAAAGATGGGAAGGATAATGATTGTTGTGGAAATTAAAGAACAAGTAAATAAAGTACGAGATAGGATAGTTCAAGGAGAATTTGACAGAGCACCGAAAGAACTAAGCCGAAACAAGGCAATGGGTAGACAACAATCGCTCAGAGTTATTGAAATCTTTGAGAGAGCATGTCATGACTAAACTATTCCTCTTGATACGCAGGGTGATTCGAAAGTCATATCCCATAGGACAAATAGGATGAACCAGAACTCCACAAACTAACTTTCAGAGGTCGTAGTGCGGACGAAAACAAGAACAAAATTTATAATAAACATTGACCCTAAAACGCACGCCATAAAAGCTAGGAGGACTTTATCATAGACCCTGTGAAACTAATTTTTTCTACTGCAAGTTCTCTGCTTTTCGCATTTTGAGAGTTATGGATCAAAACACGAAAAAATCACCGATAAAAGTGGGCTCTAAAATATGTACCCTACCTACTGTTAGCACTTATTCATCTTCGCTACTGTGAAACACGTCTTATTTACAGAATACGTGCTCATACCTCTCACGATATGCACTTTAGAGCACTTTTTTATTGGTATTTTTTATTTATTTGGTCCATATTTCCACCTCTGAAAGCTTCTCCTGTGAGAAATGATTTTTTAATTAACTTGTATGGTTCAGTGGAATTTCCGTCAGACATCAAAACGGATGTAATACATACAACTTCAAAGAATACTCGTGGTGGCAATGTGACTATTACTGAACCATTTGTTTTGTGAACTATAGTTGCAAAATTCTAATACATTTACTGAAGCATGGTAAATCTGGTAGGAACTGACGTCGAAGAAGCTCAGTTTAGGTTCCGGAGGCACTTAAAAATATATGTACTCTCTGACGTACTTAAGATGAAACGCCAAGAAAGGCAAGCCTACGCTTATTCGAGCAATAGATTTAGAGAAAACTTTTGACATTGTTGATTATAAAGCTTTTCTTGAAATTATGAAGTAATTGAGAATAAAATACAGGGAGCGAAAGGAGACCAACAACTTGCACAGAAACCAGACAGCAATTATAAGAAACGAAGCACATCAAACGGGAGTGAGACGGGGCTGTAGTCTGTCCCCGATGTTACTCAGCCAGTAGCAAGGAGAAAATTGGAAAGAGAATTAAAGTTCAGGGAGAAGAAATTAAAACTTTGGGTTTATCGATGACACTGAAATTCTGCCAGAGACGGAAAACGACAGAAGCTTTTGAGATGTTGTGCTACAGAAGAAGGCTGAAAATTGGATGGACAGAGGAGTCTTTTTTTCTGTCTGCTTCCCTTGCGGGAGTTGAACAGACATTCTACCACACTAGAGATCCTGGTTGAGGGTTTTACTGTAGAATTTCTATGATTTATAAGTTTATCTACTACCACAATAAATTCTACAATTAAAATATTTCTGAACTCATTTGGATCTCTGTATTCCTTCTTTCCAGTTATAATATCATGTCGCCTCTGTATGCCTTATTTGCTTCTACCTCCTGTATATTGCACGTCTTTTTCTGAGATGTGGAAAAGTAAAATGTAGGCTACTATTTTTTCTCACACAACCTTTATTAATTAAGCTATATTAATTTCGCTAGTTATTCAGTTGTTTCTTTACTGGTCTATACACAATTTACAACATGATTTCATAAGTGTCATATTAAGCGAGAAAGGAAAAATTTTTAAAAAATTAACTGATTTATGTATATTGTAATCATTCTAAAAATACTTTTTCACTATTCATTTATATCACATCAATGACCACTGCAGACACTACATTACACTTCACATAAAAATACACACATACACCCCCCCCCCCCCACACACACACACGTACGCACACTGTGTTGTCTAAATATTTAAGTATTATTTAAGAGTTATGGTTTAACTGACCTTTTAAATATTTGCATTTCAGTTGTCTATTTAACATCGTTGGGGAATGTATTGTAACGAAGATATGTGTTCGAAGCGCTCTCAGTGTTAAGATGAGGTAAACACTGCACACAACAATGAGGAATTCAGCTGAGGAATTGACCACTGTAAAAATGGCAATGACATCAATTAAAACGACAAATATGGTTATAAGATAAGTGCAGGAGAGGAAATGAAGAGTAGCAGTGGAAATACTTGGAGTGATCGACGCCGCAAATATCTTCTACAAATATTCAGGAAATGCAAGTAATGCAGCTGTTCAAGTTACATACCAATGATACCAATAGCAAGTGCAACAACGATAAAGCGGCATGGGTATTGGAGAAGCCTGAAGAAATTTCAAAGGAAACGGTCGTCGAAAGGACAGATCAGCATACGGAACTGACCACAAGAAAATGTATGTCAAAATTTGTCACCTATAAGACTAAAACGGTAATTCCATCTACAAACGCAGAACAGAGAGTGGATCTTTAGGAACAGAACACTAAGGAGCGAAGTAAGGGGGATTGTAGGATATCGACATCGATTTCGATGACATGAGAAACTCTTTGGTGACAAAACTTCGTACGACTGCTGTCAAGTAAGAGGTACAGAATAGATAACGTTTCTTCTGAATTATCAGAACCAATGATTATTCTCACTTAGCTCGTTAAATTTACGAGAATGTAAACATACCGTCTATCTCTCGGAAGAATGTCATCCACACACGTGAGCTAAATGTGAAAACTACCGGGTTTTTGTTGTGTGGACTACAGTCCAGAGACTGGTTTGATGCAGCTCTCCATGCTACTCTATCCTGTGCAAGCTTATTCATCTCCCAGTACCTATTGCAACCTACATCCTCCTGAATCTGCCTAGTGTATTCATCTCTTGGTCTCCCTCTACGATTTTTACCCTCCACACTGCACTCCAACACTAAACTGGTGATCCCTTGATGCCTCAGAACATTTCCTACCAACCGATCCCTTCTTCTAGCGAAGTTGTGCCACAAATTTCTCCCCAATTCTATTCAATACCTCCTCAGTAGTTATGTGATCTACCCACGTAATCTTGAGCATTCCTCTGTAGCACCACATTTCGAACGCTTCTATTCTCTTACTGTCCAAACTATTTAACGTCCATGTTTGACTTCCATAAATGAGTACACTCCATACAAATACTTGCAATAACGACTTCCTGACAGCCGACTGGGGCGGCCGAGCGGTTCTAGGCCCTACAGTCTGGAACCACGCGACCACTATGGTCGCACGTTCGAATCCTGCCTCGGGCATGGATGTGTGTGATGTCCTTAGTTAGGTTCAAGTAGTTCTAAGTCTATGGGAATGATGACCTTAGATGTTAAGTCCCATAGTGCTTCGAACCATTTGAACCATTTGACTACCTGTCACTTAAATCTCTACTCGATGCTAACAAATCTCTCTTCTTCATAAACGCTTTCCTTGCCGTTTCCACTCTACATTTTATATCCTCTCTACTTCGACCATCATCAGTTATTTAACTCCCCAAATAGCAAAACCCATTTACTACTTTTTCAAATGGTTCAAATGGCTCTGATCACTATGGGACTTAACAGTGAGGTAATTAGTCCCGTAGAACGTAGAACTACTTAAACCTAGCTAACCTAAGGACATCATACACATCCATGCCCGAGGCCGGATTCGAACCTGTGATCTTAGTGGTTGATAGGTTCCAGACTGAAGCGCCTAGAACCGTTCGGTCACAGCAGCCGGCACTACTTTAAGTGTCTCATTTCCTAGTCTAATTCCCTCAGCATCACCCGACTTAATTCAACTACATTCCATTACCCTCGTTTTGCTTTTTTTGATGTTCATCTTATATCCTCATTTCAATACTGTCCATTCCGTTCAACTGCTCTCCCAAATCCTTTGCTGTCTCTGACAGAATTACAATGTCATCGGCGAACCTCAAAGTTTTGATTTCTTCTCCATGGATTTTAATGCCTACTCCGAATATTTCTTTTGTTTCTTTTACTGCTTCCTCAATATACAGATTGAATAACATCGGGGAGAGGCTACAATCCTGTCTCACTCCCTTCCCCACCACTGCTTTCCTTTCATGCCCCTCGACTCTTTTAACTGCCATCAGGTTTCTGTAGAAATTGTAAGTAGCCTTTCGCTCCCTGTATTTTACCCCTGCCACCTTCAGAATTTGAGAGTATTCCAGTCAACATTGTCAAAATTTTTTCCTAAGTCTAAAAATGCAAGAAACGTAGGTTTGCCTTTCCTTAATTTAAGATAAGTCGTAGGGTCAGTATTGCCTCATATGTTCCGGTATTTCTACGGAATCCAAACTGATCTTCCCCGAGGTGGGCTTCTACCAGTTTTTTCATTCGTCTGTAAAGAATTCGCATTAGTATTTTGCAGCCGTGACTTATTAAACTGATAGTTCGGTAATTTTCACATCTGTGAACACCTGCTTTCTTTGGGATTGGAATTATTATATTCGTCTTGAGGTCTACGGGTATTTCGCCTGTTCATACATCCTGCACATCAGATGGTAGAGTTTTGTCTGCGCTGGCTCATCCAAGGCTGTCAGCAGTTCTAATGGAATGTTGTCTACTCCCATGGCCTTGTTTCGACTTAGGTCTTTCAGTGCTCTGTCAAACTCTTCACGCATTATCATATCTCCCATTTCATCTTCATCTGCATCCACTTCCATTTCCATAATATTGTCCTCAAGTACACCGCCCTTGTATAGACCTTCTATATACTCCTTTCACCTTTCTGCTTTCCCTCCTTTGCTTAGAACTGGGGTTCCATCTGAGCTCTTGATATTCATACAAGTGGTTCTCTTTTCTTCAAGGGTGTCTTTAATTTTTCTGTAGGCATTATCTAAGCAATTTCATCAACCACCTCAGGTGCAGCTGGTCGTCGGCCTCTTCTTAGAGGAGCGACGCCCATTACTCCAGTACATTAAAACTTCATCATGTTCCGAACAGCAGCTGGAGAAAGAGGACCCTTCCGTAATCCTTTCAGCCGGCGATATTCTGGAAGTGCAGCTACAGTGCTACTGTTGTTTTGATAATAGAGCTTCACCAATAATGCCCTGCTAATTTTGTCCAAGTTCATGTTGATACGTCAGCAAGTGCCCTGCAACTGGTCAGGTGTTTGAGACAATGAACCACGGCTACAAATCACCGCACCTGGTGACCACAGTAGGAACTGGACGACGAGGCTGTAACGCATGGAAATCGTGCACCCCATACTCTGTACATTAATGCTACCAAGTTTTGTACTCGTATGGTAATTAACTTCCGTGTTATAATGTGTTAAATAGGGAAAGTTTAATTATAACTACCCAGTATATTAAGACACCAAGGAACGACATTCATGATTCAACAGGGATAAAAAGTCTGAAAAATGGGGGACTTCAGTACTATAAGGGTCTGTGGAGGGCAGAAAGAATTCCGGAGTAGGCAGGAATCAGTGAACTCCTGTTAATACATACTGTAAAACTTTCTAAGCGAATATGAAACGGAATGATGACAAGGCTCCATCACAAGTAAGGCAGGTAACAGACTTTGTATCATTTGTAGGATAATCGGAAAACTGCAGTCACTCTACAAAGGAGATTGTACATCAACCTATAATATTGGAGGGTACCTATTTCTATACAAAACACATTTTCTCTGAAGCCGCCTGTTGAAAGGTTGTCGCTGTATGAAGAAGCAACAATCGCTAATTGAAATAACTTTATTTTCCATTGTCATGATAAATCAAACTTTTACTTTCATTTGTTCATTCTATTTAATTTGCTGATCGATTTAATGACCCATATGTAGCCTGAATCTCACAACGTCTCTAGGAAAATGTAACAGATATATTTACTTTCCTCAATAATTTCAAACAAATAACCAAAATATCATATTTAATTTTAGTAATGGGGATGGGACTGTAATACAGAAATTACATTCAGTTTGAACTATATATTAATCAGTAAGTTATGTATGAACCAAGTACAGACAATGGAAGTGCACTTACCAACATTTACATCAAGTGCACTTACCAACATTTACATCAATTTGATCCCTACATCTATGAGAGTTAAGTTAAATTTTCAACTGCACCTAACTGATTAGCGATAGGGTGTAGCTGGGATAGAGAATAGTGACAGAGGATAGCTGGGATGGAGAAATGATAGATGAATGAGGATGGAAATTTCAAAATCATACGCTGATTCATGCGTCCACCAATACCATTATGAAGTTCGCTGGCTATTAAGTAACGAGAATCTCAGTTCAACCATGCGCATGTAGCAAACCACAATAAAATCCATTAAACTCCACAAAGAAAAATAATTTCCATACACAGATACTCGTCGTGTTTCACAAATTTAGATCTATCCATCCCTGAACAAGACGTGGCCGAGCATGCTACTACCCTATAAAGAATGCCGTTTCTTCTTCGATAAAATTCGTCTGAAATTTAGTACTGTGCACAAATATCCTGTGGATGCTGAAGGCTTAAGTGCCTGTAGGAAAACTGATGGAAGAAAGAACTCAAATTCCCTAAGTTCCCAAACGGCGAAAAGTATGTTAAATTACACCATTCAAAAACTTCAAAAGATAATGCAAACATGTAAGTACTGATTCTGCTCTACAGATCGAGATATGTACGACGACTAATAAGAAATTTAAATGTACTGTACACTCAATAGCACATGGTTCAATACACCACGAGTCATACAAAGAAACACCATCCGTTCCCGAAAGGAAATCTGTTTAAATTTGGAAATTTCAGTAGATATCACTCATGCACTGAAAGTGTAAGCGTTTACGCAAAGTTAAATAAGGAATAAACAAACCCTACTATAGCTGTTAAGCGCTGTCTTCCTGGGTTAGCACTTGGATGGTTGACCATCCCTGTCTGCCGAGCGCTGTTGGCCAGCGGGGTGCACTCAGCCCTTGTGAGGCAAACTGAGGAGCTACTTGATTGAGAAGTAGAGTCTCCGGTCTCGTAAACTGGCATACGGCCGGGAGAGCGGTGTGCTAACCACATGATGTATGTCTGCATCCAGTGACGCCTGTGGCCCGAGGATGGCACGGCGGTCGGTCGGTGCCGTTGGACTTCTGTGGCCTGTTCGTACGGAGTTAAGTTTTCATAATATGTACGTTTACGAAGTTGCGGTGACACCCCACAGTTTCTTCTGGGTTCCTAACTTATTTTTGTTAGGTGTTATAGTTCCTTCACAAATATTTGTGCAACATCTGAGTGAATAATCATATCAGTGGCTTCCTATCCTGCTTCTAAGAGTTCTCTAGGGAAGGCTGAACGCAGGGGGTGATAGGACGCGTTGTCTGCTGCAGGATCTCGTTAAACGTATTAGGGAACAGGTTATAGGCTGCCGAGCGTCTCGGTGCAATGCGTTTCTGCCAGAAAATGAATTCTCAGCTCATCGTCAAGAGTGACACGAGGCGAACAGTAATAAAATTTGCTGTGTGTGCGGCTCTTTGTAATTTTCTGCCAATGATGAAGGTTGCTGGTCGATGCTTCTTGCTTGTTCCTAGTTTACCAGCAGTCCTACCTCCATACTTCGATATTATTCGAGAACACTAAAAATGTTTCTACGGTCTGTCAGGTGTTACAAGTCTTCTGACAGAGTCCACATGGGCGGCATCTACTGCTGTTTCAGCTGACTGACAGTAGCCTGAGCTTTGACTGCACCCCACATACTCCTTTTTAGTGATACATTCTCACACTACAAACAGTATATGGGGAATAGGAGGAATATGATTGATGGCTTTCCTTCTCTCCAGAAAGTCATGGGATTGACAGGTCATCGAGAAAGGAATTCTGCGTGTGGTTGACTGCACCCCACATCCTCCTTTTTAGTGATACATTCTTACACTACAAACAGTATCTGGGGAATAGGAGGAATATGGCTGATAGCTTTCCTTCTCTCCAGAAAGTCATGGGATTGACAGGTCATCGAGAAAGGAAATCCGTGTGTGGTTGTTTTGTTGAAGAGTTATGAAATGATTTATAGCTGCCTTCCAAAAAAGCAGGCTTTTGTGAATCATGGATCACACTGAAAGTTCCTGGATAGACTAAAACTGTGTGCCGGATCGATATTCAAACTCAGAACGTTTGCCTACCGCGGAAAAGTGCTCTAGCAACTGTATTACCGAAGCACGACTTACGACTAGTCCTTACAGCTTTACTTCCGCCGGTACCTCTTCTTCTACCTTTCAAGCTTCACAGTAGTTCTGCGAATCTTGCAATGCTAGCACTTCTGGATGAAAGGATATTGTGGAGCAGTTGTTCAGCCACAGCGTGGGGGGTGTTTCTAAAATGAAAGTTTCCACTCTGACGTCTGAGACTCGAACTCGGCTCACAACTTAAATCTGCCAGAAAGTTTCATATCGCCGCACACTCCGCTGCTGAGCGAAATTTTCATTCAGGGATCTTAGATACGATCAGAGTATCTCACAGTTTTATATTTACTCATCACTTTCTACCATAAGCCGGTGACATGTCGAGCCAGACCATAAATACCATCTCGCAGGTTTCTGTAGCAGGACTTGTAACTCGATGAAAAGTACCTAGCGAAGACAGTTTATGCAGGAAAGATGAATATGATTTCTTCTTCATTCATGTCCTACAGCAACAAAATGGCCCAGTTGCTAAACTTTACCTGGCACAATGTTATCAGTTTCACAAGTCATATCTTAATGTCTAGTAACTTTTTTTAATGCATTACACGGGAATGGAATACGGCTGCCCTCTATCAGTAATATTACCAAACCCAAAAATTTAAACGCCGACTGCGTGTAGATGCGAAATAAAGGCGTGGAGCAAGGTCATGCAGTGGTAAGTCTTTCGGCTTGCAGTCCCGAAATCAGTTCATATCCCCACCCAGGCATCCAGATTTAGATTTCCCTGTCTTTTGGTCAGGTGAATACAGTGTTATAAATACAAAATCAAATAGGGGTAATGCAGGAGTAGCTTAAATAATGAATAGGAAAATAGGAGTGCGGGTAAGCTATTACAAACAGCATAGCGAACGCATCATTGTGGCCAAGATAGACACGCAGCCCACGCCTACTAGAGTAGTACTACTTTATATGCCAACTAGCCCTGCAGATGAAAAAATTGATGAAATGTATGATGAAATAAAAGAAATTATTCAGGTAGTGAAGGGAGACGAAAATTTAATAGTCATGGGTGACAGGAATTCGAGAGTAGGAAAAGGTAGAGAAGGAAACGTAGTAGGTGAATATGGATTGGGGCTAAGAAATGAAAGAGGAAGCCGCCTGGTAGAATTTTGCACAGAGCATAACTTAATCATAGCTAACACTTGGTTCAAGAATCCTGAAAGAAAGGTTGTATACGTGGAAGAACCCTAGAGATACTAGAAGCTTTCAGATAGGTTATATAATGGTAAGACAGAGATTTAAGAACCCGATTTTAAATTGTAAAACATTTCCAGGGGCAGATGTGGACTCTGACCACAATCTATTGGTTATGAACTGTAGATTAAAACTGAAGAAACCGCAAAAAGGTGGGAATTTAATGAGATGGGACCTGGATAAACTAAAAGAACCAGAGGTTGAACAGAATTTCAGGGAGAGCATAAGGGAACAATTGACAGGAATGGGAGAAAGAAATACAGTAGAAGAAGAATGGGCAACTTTGAGAGATGAAATAGTGAAGGCAGCAGAGGATCAAGTAGGTAAAAAGACGAGAGCTAGTAGAAACCGTTGGGTAACAGAAGATATATTGAATTTAACTGATGAAAGGAGAAAATATAAAAAAGCACTAAATGAAGCACACAAAAAGGAATACAAAAGTCTCAAAAATGAGTTCGGCAGGAAGTTCAAATGGTTCAAATGGCTCTGAGCAATATGGGACTTAACTGCTGAGGCCATCAGCCCCTAGAACTTAGAACTACTTAGACCTAACCAACCTAAGGACATCACACACATCCAAGCCCGAGGCAGGATTCGAACCTGGGACCGTAGCGGTCGCGCAGTTCCAGACTGTAGCGCCTAGAACCGCTCAGCCACTCCTCGACAGGAAGTGCAAAATGGCTAAGAAGGGAAGGCTAGAGGACAAATGTAAGGATGTAGAGGCATATACCACTAGGGGTAAGATAGATACTGACTACAGGAAAATTAAAGAGACCTTTGGAGAAAAGAGAACCACTTGTATGAATATCAAGAGCTCAGATGGAAACCCAGTCCTAAGCAAAGAAGGGAAAGCAGAAAGGTGGAAGATGTATATAGTCTATACAGGGGCGATGTCGTTGAGGACAATATTATGGAAGAGTTTGACAGAGCACTGAAAGACCTGAGTCGAAACAAGGCCCTGGGAGTAGACAACACTCCATTAGAACTACTGAAAGCCTTGGGAGAGCCAGTCCTGACGAAACTCTACCACCTGGTGTGCAAGATGTATGAGACAGGCGAAATTGCCTCATACTTCAAGAAAAATATAATAATTCCAATCCCAAAGAAAGCAGGTGTTCACAGATGTGAAAATTACCGAGCTATCAGTTTAATAAGTCACAGCTGCAAAATACTAACGCGAATTCTTTACAGACGAATGGAAAAACTGGTAGAAGCCCACCTCGGGAAAGATCAGTTCAGATTCCCTAGAAGTATTGGAACACGTGAGGCAATACTGACCCTGCGACTTATCTTAGAAGAAAGATTAAGGAAAGGCAAACCTACGTTTCTAGCATTTGTAGATTTCGAGAAAGCTTTTGACAACGTTGGCTGGAATACTCTCTCTCAAATTCTGAAGGTGGCAGGGGTAAAATACAGGGAGCGAAAGGCTATTTACAATTTGTACAGAAACCAGATGGCACTTATAAGAGTCGAGGGACATGAAAGGGAAGCTGCGGTTGGGAAGGGAAGGGCAGTGTTGGCTTCGGTCACACAGCTTGAGGCTGTTGCCAATGGGCATCACTGTGGGGTTCCAGATGGGGGTTTGTCGGGGACGGCCAGCTCGTCCCACGCATCCCCCGATCGGACTACGACTGTGGTTGCCCGGGATACTGCCCGCATTGAGGCTGATCCCTCACCTGTGGAAGAGTGGGAGGTCGTCTCAAGGTGTGGCGGGGGGCGAAAGACATTCCAGAGGGCTGAACGGAAGGCCTCTCCAGTTTGTCTGACGAACCGGTTTCAGGCTCTGTCTCAGGCTGATACTGATCTTCGGCCTGACATGGCTGCTTGTCCTGTTCCAGAGGTTCCCCCTCAGTCTGCAAGATCCGGGCGGTCGCAGAGGGTGGGCTTACTGGTAGTTGGGAGCTCCAACGTCAGGCGCTTAATGGGGCCCCTTAGGGATATGGCAGCAAGAGAGGGGAAGAAAACCAATGGGCACTCCGTGTGCATACCGGGGGAAGTCATTCCAGATGTGGAAAGGGTCCTTCCGGATGCCATGAAGGGTACAGGGTGCACCCATCTGCAGGTGGTCGCTCATGTCGGCACCAATGATGTGTGTCGCTGTGGATCCGAGGAAATGCTCACTGGCTTCCGGCGGCTATCTGATTTGGTGAAGACTGCCAGTCTCGCTAGCGGGATGAAAGCAGAGCTCACCATCTGCAGCATCGTCGACAGGACTGACTGCGGACCTTTGGTACAGAGCCGAGTGGAGGGTCTGAATCAGAGGCTGAGACGGTTCTGCGACCGTGTGGGCTGCAAATTCCTCGACTTGCGCCATAGGGTGGTGGGGTTTCGGGTTCCGCTGGATAGGAGTCAACTACACGCAACAAGCGGCTACACGGGTAGCAGGGGTTGTGTGGCGTAGGCTGGGCGGTTTTTTAGGTTAGATGGCCTTGGGCAAGTACAGAAAGGGCAACAGCCTCATCGGGTGCAGGGCAAAGTCGGGACATGCGGGGACCAAGCAGCAATCGGTATTGTAATTGTCAACTGTCGAAGCTGCGTTGGTAAAGTACCGGAACTTCAGGAGCTGATAGAAAGCACCGAAGCCGAAATCGTTATAGGTACAGAAAGCTGGTTGAAGCCAGAGATAAATTCTGCCGAAATTTTTACAAAGGTACAGACGGTGTTTAGAAAGGATAGATTGCATGCAACCGGTGGTGGAGTGTTCGTCGCTGTTAGTAGTAACTTATCCTGTAGTGAAATAGAAGTGGATAGTTCCTGTGAATTATTATGGGTGGAGGTTACACTCAACAACCGAGCTAGGTTAATAATTGGCTCCTTTTACCGACCTCCCGACTCAGCAGCATTAGTGGCAGAATAACTGAGAGAAAATTTGGAATACATTTCACATAAATTTTCTCAGCATGTTATAGTCCTGGGTGGAGATTTCAATTTACCAGATATAGACTGGGACACTCAGATGTTTAGGACGGGTGGTAGGGACAGAGCATCGAGTGACATTATACTGAGTGCACTATCCGAAAATTACCTCGAGCAATTAAACAGAGTACCGACTCGTGGAGATAACATCTTGGACCTACTGATAACAAACAGACCCGAACATTTCGATTCTGTATGTACAGAACAGGGAATCAGTGATCATAAGGCCGTTGCAGCATCTCTGAATATGGAAGTTAGTAGGAATATAAAAAAAAGGGAGGAAGGTTTATCTGTTTAGCAAGAGTAACAGAAGACAGATTTCAGACTACCTAAGAGATAGAAACGAAAATTTCTGTTCCGACGCTGACAATGTTGAGTGTTTATGGAAAAATTTCAAGGCAATCGTAAAATGCGTTTTAGACAGGTACGTGCCGAGTAAAACTGTGAGGGACGGGAAAAACCCACCGTGGTACAACAACAAAGTTAGGAAACTACTGCGAAAACAAAGAGAGCTTCACTCTAAGTTTAAACGCAGCCAAAACCTCTCAGACAAACAGAAGCTAAACGATGTCAAAGTTAGCGTAAGGGGAGCTATGCGTGAAGCGTTCAGTGAATTCGAAAGTAAAATTCTATGTACCGACTTGACAGAAAATCCTAGGAAGTTCTGGTCTTACGTTAAATCAGTAAGTGGCTCGAAACAGCATATCCAGACACTCCGGGATGATGATGGCATTGAAACAGAGGATGACACGCGTAAAGCTGAAATACTAAACACCTTTTTCCAAAGCTGTTTCACAGAGGAAGACCGTACTGCAGTTCCTTCTCTAAATCCTCGCATACACGAAAAAACGGCTGACGTCGAAATAAGTGTCCAAGGAATAGAGAAGCAACTGGAATCACTCAACAGAGGAAAGTCCACTGGACCTGACGGGATACCAATTACCAATTCGATTCTACACACAGTACGCGAAAGAACTTGCCCCTCTTCTAACAGCCGTGTACCGCAAGTCTCTAGAGGAACGGAAGGCTCCAAATGATTGGAAAAGAGCACAGGTAGTCCCAGTCTTCAAGAAGGGTCGTCGAGCAGATGCGCAAAACTATAGACCTATATCTCTGACGTCGATCTGTTGTAGAATTTTAGAACATGTTTTTTGCTCGAGTATCATGTCGTTTTTGGAAACCCAGAATCTACTATGTAGGAATCAACATGGATTCCGGAAACAGCGATCGTGTGAGACCCAACTCGCTTTATTTGTTCATGAGACCCAGAAAATATTAGATACAGGCTCCCAGGTAAATGCTATTTTTCTTGACTTCCGGAAGGCGTTCGATACAGTTCCGCACTGTCGCCTGATAAACAAAGTAAGAGCTTCCGGAATATCAGACCAGCTGTGTGGCTGGATTCAAGAGTTTTTAGCAAACAGAACACAGCATGTTGTTATCAATGGAGAGACGTCTACAGACGTTAAAGTAACCTCTGGCGTGCCAAAGGGGAGTGTTATGGGACCATTGCTTTTCACAATATATATATATATAAATGACCTAGTAGATAGTGTCGGAAGTCCCATGCGGCTTTTTGCGGATGATGCTGTAGTATACAGAGAAGTTGCAGCATTAGAAAATGGTAGCGAAATGCAGGAAGATCTGCAGCGGATAGGCACTTGGTGCAGGGAGTGGCAACTGACCCTTAACATAGACAAATGTAATGTATTGCGAATACATAGAAGGAAGGATCCTTTATTGTATGATTATATGATAGCGGAACAAACACTGGTAGCAGTTACTTCTGTAAAATATCCGGGAGTATGCGTGCGGAACGAATTAATTGATGGTAAGGCGGGTACCAGGTTGAGATTCATTGGGAGAGTCCTTAGAAAATGTAGTCCATCAACGAAGCAGGTGGCTTACAAAACACTCGTTCGACCTGTACTTGAGTATTGCTCATCAGTGTGGGATCCGTACCAGATCGGGTTGACGGTGGAGATAGAGAAGATCCAAAGAAGAGCGGCACGTTTCGTCACAGGGTTATTTGGTAAGCGTGATAGCGTTACGGAGATGTTTAACAAACTCAAGTGGCAGACTCTGCAAGAGAGGCGCTCTGCATCGCGGTGTAGCTTGCTCGCCAGGTTTCGAGAGGGTGCGTTTCTGGATGAGGTATCGAATATATTGCTTCCCCCTACTTATACCTCCCGAGGAGATCACGAATGTAAAATTAGAGAGATTAGAGCGCGCACGGAGGCTTTCAGACAGTAGTGCTTCCCGCGAATCATACGGGACTGGAACAGGAAAGGGAGGTAATGACAGTGGCACGTAAAGTGCCCTCCGCCACACACCGTTGGGTGGCTTGCGGAGTATAAATGTAGATGTAGATGTAGACAGGGTTGTAGTCTCTCCCCGATGCTATTCAATCTGCATATTGAGCAAGCAGTAAAGGAAACAAAAGAAAAGTTCGGAGTAGGTATTGATATGAATGGAGAAGAAATAAAAACTTTGAGGTTCGCCGATGACATTTTAATTCTGTCAGAGACAGCAAAGGACTTGGAAGAGCAGTTGAACGGAATGGACATTGTCTTGAAAAGAGGGTATAAGATGAAAATCAACAAACGCAAAACGAGGATAATGGAATGTAGTCAAATTAAGTCGGGTGATGCTGAGGGAATTAGATTAGGAAATGAGACACTTAAAGTAGTAAAGGAGTTTTGCTATTTGGGTAGCAAAAAAACTGATGATGGCCGAAGTAGAGTGGATATAAAATGTACATTGGCAATGGCGAGGAAAACGTTTCTGAAGAAGAGAAATTTGTTAACATCGAGTATAGATTTAAGTGTCAGGAAGTCGTTTCTGAAAGTATTTGTATGGAGTGTAGCCATGTACAGAAGTGAAACATGGACGATAAATAGATTGGACAAGTAGAGAATGGAAACCTTCGAAATGTGGTGCTACAGAACAATGCTGAAGATTACATGGGTAGATCACATAATTAATGAGGAGGTATTGAATAGATTTGGGAAGAAGAGGAGTTTGTGGCACAACTTGACTAGAAGAAGGGATCGGTTGGTAGGACATGCGGCATCAAGGGATCACCAATTTAGTACTGGAGGGCAGCGTGGAGGGTAAAAATCGTAGTGGGAGACCAAGAGATGAATACACTAAGCAGATTCGGAAGGATGTAGGCAGCAGTAGGTACTAGGAGATGAAGTTTTCACAGGATAGAGTAGCATGGAGAGCTGCATCAAACCAGTCTCAGGACTTAAGACCACAACAACAACATCATTCCCTCAATTTCCCACGGCAATTACGAGGTGGAATATTTTAATAGGTCACGGCCGATTGCCTTCCCCATCCTTTCTTAATCAGAGCTTGTACTCTGTTTCTAACGACTTTGTTGTCAATGGGACATAACACTATGATTCCCTCTCCTTATAATTCCTTCCACATACCTCTAGAGATGAAAAATGGGCCTCCCATCATTAAGATGTACGTTCGCATGACAGGTAAGGTTTCTTCATACGCTGCACCTCCAACGCAAAATTACGAACTCGGCAATGCTTACTTCCCCCATTACAAGGTGAGTTACTGAAATACTCTCCCGGATAGAAATCGAAAGTAAAGACTGCAACAGCCAGACGTTAACAACGTACTGAAGATCAGATTATTGTTTTCTCGGCCAAAAAACTAAAATGAGATTAATGAATCTTGAAACTATATTTGCGAAAACGATTGTACACGTAACGATTGTTTACAACTCATACGACACACGAGACGCATAAACTATCAAATTGATGCTGTATTTTGGAGTTTTGCTTACCTCATTGCCGCGGAATGGCGTTTAGAACTCTATGAAATTTTGTTTCATTCAACGAGCACAATGTCACATGGAGATATGTAGCACGCGAAATGTCGACGATTTTATTTTTCGGCAAATATTTCATTTTGTCGCTTTCACATTGGAATACGGAACAGCAGAGCATATAAATAGCCTCATTACGCCAGTGATATATGTGATATTACTGCAGTTGTACTGTATATGAAACAACCTGTTAAGGTTGCATAACCTCGGTATTATCATACTCCATATTTGTGTCTCGTGTTGGCTTCCAAACGAAAGCTTTGCGTTATTTGTTGAAATTCGGAAGTACGTAATAAAGTCGAATTCCTCGATTTTGAATAACAGATCTTCTAATGTCCCTTACTTGGGTCACAGTACTTCAAAATTATTTAATCGTATATTGAATTGAGCGTGTACTCCCCAAGCCGTCGTCCAGTGCATGGTGGAGGCTATGCTATACCAATACGAATTTCCGTCCAATGCAGTTTGCTTATTGAGCGAGAAAAAAATTATTACCTGTCTTGGTAAGACCAGTAATCTATCTTTTCTTATAATCATGATCGCTACCCGAGATATTCGATGAAGCCATAAAAGCCGTCACACAGTTTTTCTTGAATATCGTTTTCATAAATATAATCAAAGTGATTTAGCTTGGACCACGCAGTCTTCCCCACAGCGATTCAAATCGTGATTTCCGTCTTAACCCATTCCCAAATTTCACGATCCTGTTGTCGTACCTCCGTATTCGTACGCTACCGGCACTGCTTGGCTAGGATCCGAAACACCCGGGGAATACTGTATAACTAAACAAATTAGCCTATATTTATATTTATACTGCGCAAGCTACCTCATGGCGCACAGCGACTGAACTTCATGTACAACTGTCACTTTCCTCTTTTCCTGTAAAATATGCTCATTACTAGCTTTTTATAATTTTTCTTTAATATCTACTTAATGTACTGATGAAACCAATTGTATAATTAGTGACTGATTCTGAATATGGATTTTCTTAAAATACGGGTCCACCACTTTGCATAACCTCTTTATTTGCAAGTTTCACTGACTGCAATGTCGCTTGAAGTCGTAAAGAAAAATGAAGTGAATCTACCCTTCTGAGTAATGCACATCGTAGTCTGACTACAATGACTTCAGAAAAACTGATCAGGAAACGACTTCTCAGGCAGGACAGTTGTTGTTGTTGTTGTTGTTGTGGTCTTCAGTCCTGAGACTGGTTGGATGCAGCTCTCCATGCTAATCTATCCTGTGCAACCTTCATCTCCCAGTACCTACTGGAGCCTACTTCTTTCTGAATCTGCTTAGTGTATTCATCTCTTGGTTTCCCTCTACGACTTTTACCCTCCAAGCTGCCCTCCAGTACTAAATTGGTGATCCCTTGATGCCTCAGAATATTTCCTACCAACTGATCCCTTTGTCTAGTCAAGTTGTGCCACAAACTCCTCTTCTCCCCAATTCTATTCGATATCTCTTCATTAGTTATGTGATCTACCCATCTAATTTTCAGCATTCTTCTGTAGCACCACATTTCGAAAGCTTCTATTCTCTTCTTGTCCAAGCTATTTATCGTCCATGTTTCATTTCCATACATGGCTACACTCAATACAAATACTTTCAAAAATGACTTCCTGATACTTAAATCTATACTCGATGTTAACAAATTTCTCTTCTTCAGAAACGCTTTCCTTGCCATTGCCAGTCTACATTTTATATCCTCTCTACTTCGACCATCATTTTACCCCTGCCACTTTCAGTATTTGAAAGTATTCCATTCAACATTGCCAAAAGCTTTCTCTAAGTCTACAAATTCTAGAAACGTAGGTTTTCCTTCCCTTCATCTTTCTTCTAAGATAAGTCTTAGGGTCAGTACTGCCTCACGTGTTCCAACATTTCTACGGAATCCAAACTGATCTTCCCCGAGGTCGGCTTCTACCAGTTTTCCCATTCGTCTGTAAAGAATTCTCGTTAGTATTTTGCAGCTGTGCCTTATTAAACTGATAGTTCGGTGTTTTCATTTCTGTCAACACCGGATTTCTTTGGGATTGGAGTTATTAAATTCTTCTTGAAGTCTGAGGGAATTTCGCCTGTCTCATACATCTGGCTCACCAGACGGAATAGTTTGGTCAGGTCTGGCTCTCCCAAGGCTGTCAGTAAATCTGCATGCCCTCGGGAAAAATTACGGCTGTAGTTTCCCCTTGCTTTCAGCCGTTCGCAGTACCAGCACAGCAAGGCCGTTTTGGATAGTGTTACAAGGCCAGGTCAGTCAACCATCCAGACTGTTGCCCCTGCAACTACTGAAAAGGCTGCTGCCCCTCTTCAGGAACCACACGTTTGTCTGGTCTCTCAACAGATACCCCTCCGTTGTGGTTGCACCTACGGTACGGCTATCTCTATCGTTGAGGCGCGCAAGCCTCCCCACCAACGGCAAGGTCCATGGTTCATGGGATGGGGGGGGGGGGGGAGAGGCAGGAGAGTTATCGTCTATAATCGCAGGACCAGGAAAGGAGAGGGGGAATGTACTCGCGCGGAAAGACGATCTATTCTTCACGAAAGGGGACATTTATTAAAACCGAAGTGATCTCTCCTCGAATTTTGGTACTCATGTAACAACTAAAAATCTTCTTAACTTTATGGTTGCATAGAGTGTTAGTTTCTTAACAACCTCTCCAGACATTATTCTATCAGAAAAAGGACATGTCATTGGAAAGATGGAACACAGCTGCTCTGCTGAAACACGTTCGAACTCATACACTAGCTACTTTTGGGAAAGGCAAATCACTAGAAGATATGTTCACCACTGAATCCATAACCTAATAACTCCCAAAAATCAAGAGATATTCCCGTCAATCCTGGCTAATAAAAGTTCGTAGAGCCCAATGAAGGTAACTTGGGTGGATAAATGAAACTAAATGGTCCTTTAAGAGAAGTAAGTTGAAAATCCAAAAAAATTTACGCTCGCAAAACTCAGTTATGTAATTCCCTTGGTAGTTGAATTTAGTTATTGTGCGAATTACCAACATTATCAAATAAAACATCTAACCAGAATAACAACCAAAACTTTTATTCTAAGTGCGCTCGAAACCAGCAGATGTTGCCCACCACATTGGCAAACCGTGACTAATTATCTCTGCAATTTTGTAACGCCGATGCGCCAGACGTCCTCCTACGAGTTCTCCTTGCAAACTTGGAACAAATGCTCCTTGTAATTTTGCTCTGCTCGCCTGTTGTCCTGCCCGACCAAGCAAAATTCGATTTTTTAGGAAAGAGAAGGACAACTTATGTCTCTAGCCCAGGCACGCCTCAAGGGAGCTTTGAAAGACAACGCTTCTACAATGAGAGAACCTAGAAAGCTATACTGATCTCACGCTAGCAAGTGCACTCCAATACAATCGCACATTAATATAAGGGGCCATCAAGAAGTTTCCGTTCGAGGACGTTGCTGCAACGTACATGCAACGTATCACAACTCCGATACGTGTATATAAGCACTGGTATGTAGGCAACAGATTAGTGTGATATACGTATGTTTCCGATGTAAGTGCGGTAAATGAGGAAACGTAAAGTATGACGTGTTTTTACTCTTTCTTGCTTCCCGAAGGACGAACACCGACAGACATCCATTGGAGAAAGAATAATGTGAAAGGGGAGCACGTCTGTCGAAAACTACCCTTGAGGATCGGAGCGCCAAGTGGTACTTCATGATAACCAACGTCCCCATATTGCAAATTCCGTGACGCAGAAAATGGTTCAAATGGCTCTAAGCACTAAGCGACTTAAAACCTGAGGCCACCATTCGCCTGGACTTACAACTAATTAAACCTAACTAACCTAAGGACATCACATACATCCATGCCCGAGGCCATGATTCGAACCTGCGATTGTAGCAGCAGCACGGTTCCGGACTGAAGCGCCAAGAAACGCTCGGGCACAGCGGCCGCCTTTCGTGACGCAGAAATTACGCCAACTGAAGTGGGAGACAGTCGAGTCCCCGCCCTAAAATCCTTATCCCTCCCCACGTGATTATCACGTCTTCGGTCCCTTAAGAGATTCGTATCGGACGAGGATGTAACAGGCAGTTACGGACTTCCTCACGCAACAGTACGCGATGTTTTGCCAAACGGATATCTTCCATCTGGTGCGTTGGTGGATTCTGGACTGTACGGCGTTCGACAGGAAACATTTTGATTGCTCCTTATACATAACAGAGACAACCACGATTATGGGTAACATAGGATCCTAACATGCAAAAAAGAAATGACAGTCATTAACGGTGATTCCCCAAGCTTTCCTTCTACATATTAATGAAAGGCAGTCCTCTAAATGTGGTGATGTCATATTGGAATGAAATTTCACCACAATTCTGCCAAATGCATCCGTGGACTCTTCACAGGATGGGAAGGTCGTCACACCCTCTCTTACCTCCTTTTTTTATACGTGATGGAGGTCAGTTTCGCGATGGCAAGACTTGGAATGACACGGTTTTCGTATGGGTAGCCGAGGAAAACATTTCAGGCACACCACCGCTCATAATTGACACGACAACACCTTAGGGGTGGCACACAGGGTGTCAATGAAACCACAGCGTTCCTTGGGGTGTTGATTAAAAAAATTTCGCAATCTAAAACCACAGTTTGAGCAACAGGATCACGTTCTTGACAACCTTTGACACTGCTGACACGACGAATTCAGCCGTTCTCTAAGAATGTCGTGGCCCATTCACTTCACTGTTAGTCATCGCACAGTGCGCCCGCAGTTTTTTCTCTAGTGTACGCTGTGCGACCACCAGGGATTGTTCGAGACTATTTGATGAAATTTAAATGCGATCCTAAATAGTATTGGGTGCTTATGCTTTTTCAGTGATCCTGTTTCGCACACTCCTGAGGTGTGATCACAGACGGTTGGATATTGACACGTGTGTGTAAAACAGTAAATTGTCCCTCTAAGCCTCCTCCCTCCACTCAATTTCGCAACACCCTCAGTACTACCTCCTCGCCTTTGTCAGGCATTTCAAGAATGTAACTATATAGAGCCAACCTGTGTAGGTCCTAGGTCCTCGCAGAGAGGCAAACCCTTCAATGGCCTTCTGAAACCGCATGCCTGCTACTGGGCGGAAAACCAGTAGCGTAGCCTCCCTGTAGGCGCCTTGGTCTCTCATCAGAGGTTGTCTCTGTACAGCTATATTTTTATGGTGCTGAAAAACGGTGGTCTGGTGGCACCGAGGGTGTTGTTGAACTGGGTGGTCTAAGAGGGACTCTTTGCCATTTCACTCACGCATATTCCATGGCCGCATCCCCCCCCCCCCCCCCCCCCCGCCCACCGCCCACCTCACCGTTATAAAGCGGAACAGAAGCACCGAAAGAACTACTGAATTGTACCACTTTCAATTTTTGTCCAATGGTTTTGAACAGCCGCTATACTCCAGAGGAGTGTAATCACCTTCAACGAGGATGCAAGACCACAATGTCCCTACAGAAGAGTTGCATCTTCCGCGGAGTGTCAGCAGTGTCAACGGTCCTATTGCTCATGACACTGCGAACTGTCGTTTTCGAGACCGAAACGTGTGTAATCAGCGCCGCAAGGGGTGCCGTGGTTTCATTGACGCCTTTTATACTTCCCCCCGGAATATCTTCGCATCGATTCTGAGCAGCAGCCGGCCTGAAATGTTTTCCTTCGCTACCCATAAGAAAACTGCGTGATTTCATCGCTGAGCTCCACGGTTCTGACCTCCTTCGCGGAGGCTTCAAAAAAGGAGGTCTAATGTGGGTAAGACGGTGTGACGACCTTCCCAGCGTGTAACACGTCCACGGTGGGGATGGTCAGAAGTGTGGTGAAATTTGGTGCCAATGTGACATCAGCAGCCCCACCTTACACCTGATATAAACCTCTGAGCTCTGGCTTTTTTATCGCATGTGTCGACACTTTTCTGAACAGTCGTCGAGTCCGAGGGTGACATCACGGAGCCCTAAGATTTTCCACCATTACAGGGGAAGTTTTCTGTTGGCGCCTCTGAGCAGCATTCAGACTTGCCGGTCGCGATGGCAGAAAATTACACACCTTCGAAAAAGTGATCATTTAATTCCGTTGCGCAGCGTAGGTAATGAACAGTAGAGCGGCTATAACAGTTCAATGGGGAACACCGGATATCACTTAAGTTTCAATGTCTTCACTTAGTTACTACGTACTGCAACAGTTATGACGGGAGATCACGAATCTAGTCGCAAAACTGCGAGGATACTTCATAAGGCGCGCCATTTGATTGGTAGCCGGTGGGGGGAATCTGACGAATCTGATATCCTCTCTCGATAGCACTCATAACTTCGTGTAAATAGGTAAAGAGGCGATGTGTTCCACATAAATGTAATTTTCTGAGTCCGTACTGGCTACCTGTCTTTGATGTCTTTAACGATGTTGGAAGACAGCATTATTTTAAAAACATACTGCACATCGATGTCAATAACATAGGTCTGTAATTCATCGGGTTACTTCCATTTACTTTGTGTATTTGTGTACCTGTACTACTTCTTGTGTAAGTATCTTTCGTACAGTGTTCTAGTACTTCTCCAAGAAATAAGAGTGTTCCATTCACCTTTCTACTAATTTTACTCTTTTCTTCTTAAGCCTACTGAGTGAGTGAACTTAGACCACCACAGCTTTCTCTCCTATACCAATCTCTTCCTCTCAGAGTAGTGCTTGAAACCAACTTTCTCAATTATTTATTGGATACATTCCAACCTGTGCCTTCCCTTGCAGTTTTTACCCCCTATATCCTGCTCTAGTACCGTGTAAGTTAAACCGTGTACTACTGACACGTGCCTTATCACAGTAACGCTTCTTATTGTTAGTGTTTGCTACATATTTCTTTCTAGCCGATTCTGCGGGGAACTCCTAATCAATAGAAATACTTTCAATCTTCTTCTACAGCACAACGTTTCAAACGCCTTGATTCTCTTCTTTACCTGTTTTCCTGCAGTCCATGATTCTCATGCTTACGTATTTGTGCTGCAGACTAATATTCTCAAAAATTTCTTCCTCAGATTAAGACTAGTGAGTAGTGCTAGTAGGTATCTTTCGGTCAGGAATGTGCTCTTTACTAGCACTACACCTTTTTTATTATCTCCTCCTTCATTAATTCGTCACACTATTTTCCTTCCAAAGTAGCAGAATTCCTTCACTTGGTCTACTTCACAGTCTGCAATTTTAATTTTAAGTTTCTTAGTAGTCCCTCATGACTTCCGTCGGTCTTCTACATTCTTTGAGTCCATATTCTCAAATTCTTTAACTGCTCCGTGATACTTTCTCGTTCTCACTGACGACATCAGTCTTATCAGTGAATCATGTCAGTGATTTTCTTCCAACCCAGATTTCAAATTCACTTCTGGACCTACTTGTTACATCTGCCATTTCATGTTATATGTAGAGACTGAACAGTAGGGGAGAAAGGCTGTAATCTTGTCTTACGCTCTTTTTAACCAGTGTACTTTGTTTATGGTCTTTGATTCTTATTCTTTTCTTTGATTCTTACACATATTGTATATTGCCACTCTTTCCCTAGAGATTTCACTTTTCTTATCAAAATTATGAACATCTCGCGCCATTTTACGTTTTAGAATGTTTCATTTCGCTCCTAATTTTAGAAACTGTATTACGGTCCTATGTGCTGATTAAAGGTGACGCTGTACTACTCGCTGCGCGCAAGATATGCGATAAGGAAAGGGCCCATTTCCACTGCGTGATCAATATAAAATATAATAGGATATCCGTCGGGTCGGGCGTTATGTGTGCTACTAACTTGGTGAATGTTGCAATATGGTTGGTATGCACACCGTGCACTATTAGTAGCAGTGGCGGTTGGCGTTGGTTCCATAGATTCTCCGATAAGCCAGGCAATAAGCCACACTCGTAAGGTCTTGAACGTAATATAGCCAGTGCGCAGTTACAGTTCGGCCGTAAACGCTAACGCCTGCCGAAGTGCTGCTGGCCTTGGCTTGTACGCTGCTCCGAGCTGGAGAGTGTATTCTGGCGAGAGACGCTGGTCTCAGTTTCTTGGGCGTCTCTTCTCATCGCTATTGTCAGAGAAAGAGATTCTGCGCTCCACGACACACACGCCTTCGGCAGTACAGATTTTGAAATCTTTCGGAAGATTGTGTTTTCTCAAAATCACTATATCTCGAAGTGATTCTGTGTCCGATTTAGTACTCATAGTACCTAGTAATGAAAGCAACTAAGAAGGATCCTTGGGTAACAAGAAGTAATACCTTAATTGATCGACAGAAGAAGGAAGTACACAAATTTTCATGAAAAGGAAGGAATACAACAGTATAAGGCAGTCAGGAATGAAATAAACAGGATGAGCAAGGAAACCAAGGTGTAACTTCTACAGGAAAAATACGTAGAAATCCAAACAGAAATGGTAGTCTGAAAGATTCATTCAGTACATAAAATATTAAAAATAGCCATCTGTGAAATTATAAGCGAGGTATGGAGAACAATAGTGCAACAGAATTTCCTCTACTACATGAAGAGGAGACAGCGGATACATAGAAAGAGTACACTGTAGATCCCTACGAGAGGGAGGAATCCCTGACGACGTGATACTGAGGAAATGGGGCACTAAATCAAGGAAATAGGAGACCCAAAATTAGCCTATTGTTTAACAGATCTCAAATTAGGCAGTAGATAACATTTATTCTGAACTTAAGATCTGAGGTCATCAGTCCCCTAGGATTTAGAACTACTTAAACCTAACAAACCAAAGGACATCACACACATCGATGCCCGAGGCAGGATTAGAACCTGCGACCGTAGCAGTCACGCGGTTCCGGACTGAAGCGCCTAGAACCGCTCAGCCACCGACGCCGGCGCTATAGATACAGCAATAAAGAATAGTGCAGTAGGCAGCCAAGTTGAAGAGGAATGGACATGTGTGAAAAAGGCCATCACAGAAGATGGGATGGAAAACATAGGTACAGAGAAGATAACTGCTACGATACCATGAGTAACAGAGGAAATACTTCAGTTGATCGATGAAACAAGAAAGTACAAAAACGTCCAGGGAAATTCAGGAGTACGGAAATACAAGTCGCAGAGCAATGAAATAAATAGGAGGCGCAGGGAAGCTAAGAGGAAATGGCTGCAGGAAAAATGTGAAGACATCGAAAAATAAATTATTGTCGGAAGCACAGACTTGGCATACAGGAAAGACAAAACAACCTTCATAGACATTAAAAGCAAGAGTGGTAACATTAAGAGTGCAACTGTTAAATGCAGATAGGTGCAAAGAATACATTGAAAGCCACTAGGAGGGGGCAGATTTGTCAGATGTGATAGAAGAAGAAACAGGAGTTGATTTAGAAGAGATAGGGGATCCAGTATTAGAATCAGAATTTAAAAGAGCTTCGGAAGACTTTAGATCAATTAAGGCACAAGGGATAAATAACACTCCATCAGAATTTCTAAAATCATTGGGTGAAGCGAGAACAAAACCACTAATCACGTTGGTGTGCAGAATATGTGAGTCTGGCGATATACCATCTGACTTTCGGAGAAATATCATCCACACAGTTCTGAAGACTGCAAGAGCTGACATGTGCGAGAATTATAGCACAATCAGCTCAACAGTTCATGCATCCAAGCTGATGATAAGAATAATATACAGAAGAATGGAAAAGAAAATTGAGGATGTGCTAGATGATTATCAGTTTGGCTTTAGGAAAAGTAAAGGCACGAGAGAGGACATTCTGACGTTACGGTTGATAATGGAAGAACGACTAAAGAAAATCAAGACACATTCTTAGGATTTGTCTACCTGGAAAAAGCGTTCGACAATGTAAAATGGTGGAAGATTTTCGAAATTCTGAAAAAAAGTAGGGGTAAGCTATAGGGAGAGGCGGGTCATTCACAATATGTATAACAGCCAAGGGGGAATAATAAGAGTGGAAGACCAAGAACAAAGTGCTCGTATTAAAAATGGTGTAAGGCAACGACGTAGCCTTTCGCCCCTACTGTTCAATCTGTACATCGAGGAAGCAATGATGGAAATAAAAGAAACGTTCAGGAGTGGAATTAAAATTCAGGGTCGAAGGATATCAGTGATACGATTCGCTGATGACATTGCTTGCTATCCTGAGTGAAAGTGAAGATTTACATGGTCTGCTGAAGGGAATGCACATACTAATGGGTACACAGTATGGATTGAGAATAAAGCGAAGAAATACGAAGGTAATGAGAACGCAGGAATGAGAATAGGCCCTTAACATCAAGCCGGCCGGAGTAGCCGTGCTGTTCTAGGCGCTACATTCTGGAACCGGGCGACCGCTACGGTCGCAGGTTCGATTCCTGCCTCAGGTATGGATGTGTGTGATGTCCTTAGTTAGGTTTAATTAGTTCTAAGTTCAATGGCGACGGATGACCTCATAAGTTAAGTCGCATAGTGTTCAGGGCCATTTGAACCTTAACATCAAGATTGATGGTCACGAAGTAGATGGAGTTAAGTAATTCTGCTACGTATGCAGTAAAATAACCAATGACGGACGGAGCAAGGAGGACATCAAAAGCAGACTAGGTATGGCGAAAAAGGCGTTCCTGGCCAAGAGAAGTCTACTAATATCAAATATCGGCCTCAATTTGAGGAAGAAATTTCTGAGAATGTACGTCTGGAGTACAGCATTGTATGGTAGTAAAACATGGACTGCGGGAAAACAGGAAGAGAAGAGAATCCAAGCATTTGAGATGTCTTGCTTCTGACGAATGTTGAAAATTAGGTAGACTGATGAGGTAAGGAATGAGGACGCACTACGCAGAATCGGTAAGGAAAAGGATATGTGGGAAACACTGAAAAGGAGAAGGGACAGGACGATAGGACATCTGTTAAGACATGAGTGAATGACTTTTATGGTACTATAGGGAGCTATAGAGGGCAAAAACTGTAGAGGAAGACAGAGACTGGAATACATCCAGAGGTGTACAAGAATTTGATACAAAATAAAAAGTAGGAATGTTATTAAACAAAAGTATAAAGATTTTAATTGGCATAAAATCTGGAAGAATATATACGAGCCGCTATTACCCACCGATGGAAGGGCAATGAGGAACTATGCTACGAACAACAAAATCCTGGCTCAGGACTTACACTCCATTCACCTGGAAGATTCTTCTCTATGTGCCACCTGCAATCTCACTGACACTGAAGAACATCGATTCCCCTGTGGTAATACATACGACGTATGATTGTCCATCAGAAAAAAATCAGCAAGCAGTCAAAGGACACCGTCAAACGAGATAATATCGACGATCCTCCTACACCCAGACGAAGAATCTTACCAGAAAATGAAGAATTTAGGGACACACGACATTTTACATATTCATTTTCTTGAAAAAGGGCGTGAGTGAAGGAGATTTCTGGTTGTACGTAACTGTGTAACACCACATACAACAATAAATTAACAATTATTAAGAGAATCACGTATTTTTCCTCAAAACAACTGTAATGTGAATTCTATAATAGTACGCCTAAGATTTTACTCGCCGGATAATTTCTTACAGAATTCCATATTGATGATGGAAATGTGCAAGTGTTGTAGAGTATATAGTTATTTATAAAACGAGTTTGTTTTCTGTTATGTTCTGCTACGTGATGTGACTATGTTATTGAGCTAAATTTAAAATAAATTATGGGAAAAAACTGTCAGTGGGAATAAATGACTTGCGGAGGATCCGGGATCGATTCTCGGTACTCCCAGGGATTTTGCCTTGGTGGGAGGATTGCAACGGAGTGCGCTGTACCTCGTGATGACAACTAAGGAGCTGCTAACCCGATAACGGCCGGGAAAGCAGAGCGCTGACCCGACGCTCCTCCATACCGCAACTCGATGACGCCACTGGCTGGAGATTACACGCCGGTCCGTCGGATCCAATTAGCCCGTCTATTGCCAGGACGGCAGTGCATCCCATTTATCCTTCTTGCCTCACCTGCAATGGAGGTCATGTAAGGTAGATTAAAAATTTACAATTACTGGAAGGGAGCCATTGATGGATCGTAAGAAACCTATTTCCAAATTCCTCTTCTTTTTCCTCTTACTGGCACATACATCAAACAAAAATGTTCGTCTTACACGACTTTTTCTTGCTGCAGTGTATTTACTTTTTGGCTTTACAGTAGAGTCACCTCAGGCGTTTTTACTTATTTGTCTGTACTGCTAAATGTCTACTATTTTTGTCTCAAGCGAGACGAATTTCCTCTTCACTCAACAATACTTGACGCGTACAATAGAATAGTCCCACACTCAGGGAACGAGCATATTGCGAGCAAATGCAGGAAATACGCACCGCGGCTCTTTGCAAGGTCGTATACGAGATGCATAATCCGACTAGTTATGAAGTGTCAAATATGTGGAAGACTGTAATGAGTGCTTCTGCGGAGTATCGTTGGGTTTGTGTTGCCACAGATGAAGGGAGGGGTGAAATGCGTTGCCGCCTCTCGAAAAGTACCAAGGGGACCCACCAAGCTTCATGGACCCATCTGACAGACGGATCCCCATCAACAGTCACTTCGTGAGATACTGTGGAGAGTTTTGCGATTTAATCCTGGACACTAGCGCAAAGCCTGGTGATGAGAAGCTTTACACCACCACATTCCCTCGCCTGGACTTCCAAATGCTGGTACTGAAAATTTCATCCACCACGGAAATTCTAACCGTCTCATTTCCGAGTCGAGCTCCACAGCACAGGCGCGCGTTGGCAACCTCTGCTAAGGAGACGAGTAATTTAGGTCATATTCACACCGAAATCATTTTTGAATTTGACACTTGGTTTTCCGTTACCTAAATTATGTTAACACTTCATTCTAATCTGTCCGTATCTTTAAATGTATAGTATGCCAACTGTGACGAAATAGCTGTAAAACGTTTACAAAACAGAAAGAAATTGAACGTGGTGCAACAAATTTGAACAACTGATGAATGATCACGAAGTACACCCACTCTAAGCCGGGTTACACGAAGTGGCCCCGCAAGCACACCCTCCCCACTCCTTCTCCTTCCCTCCCCCCCCCCCCCGCCCACATACACTCCCACCTACATACATACCTATCCAATTACAGCACCGATCTGAGAGCATAAATCTGTGGCAGATGTCATGAGATTCGAGCATTAATTGCAATTATTCACTATAATCCACAAGTACTGATGTTATGTTTGAAGCCCGTTTACTGTCAATAATTAATTAATAGTTATAATTAAGCCATAAGATTGTGTATACACAGTTAGATGCAACGGTTCTACACAATACGCTGCTGCCCGAATATAACGGTGGAGGGAGAAGGTAAACAGCTATATTGCTTGTGTTAACCGGTATTATATTAACGTAGTGAAATAATTCTAAATCGCTTACGATTATATGGCCTGAAAAGAAATTCTATTGTAGTGCCAACACTGTCAACAAAGATTTTGCCGTAGCAAATCGCCAGGAAGAAATCCGTTCAGCTCCTGTGATGCGAACGGTTTTCTGTAAAATATATAGCCGAAATAAGATGATGTGGCAGAGATCAGTTGTTCATCATCCTAGTACCGGCCAAGGTCTTGACTTTCACCACAAGCCTTTTCCTAGCGCACTAAGCCTGGTGTGTAAAAGGATTTGAATGCGACTCTCACAACAACAAAGGGAGTCGACGATTCTTATGACCGTTATGAGAGTTCTGCCTCCGTTCAAACACGGAAAGCCGACGTGGGATGGCAGGCCTTCGAGAGGGAGGCGGGGCTTACTCGCGCACACCGCTTCTCTCCCATCGGGCAATAACTATTCACATTTATTTACGGTCGCGGCTGACTGCCACGATATGCTGACAGCATAATAACATTCTACGTACTTATTCTTCGTGTCTACATATTTGCAACTCTCTGCCTCAAAGAGGCATTTCTGATACTATGTTTGATAATGAAGGCAAGACTTACCAAAGTCAAGCCGGTTTCATCAGTACTTCGAGCCTGAACTACCACTGCCAACTGCAGCAAACGATTGCGCTTTGTGGTGGTGGTTAGTGTTTAACGTCCCGTCGACAACGAGCTCTTTAGAGACGGAGCGCAAGCTCGGGTTAGGGAAGGATTGGGAAGGAAATCGGCCGTGCCCTTTCAAAGGAACCATCCCGGCATTTGCCTGAAACGATTTAGGGAAATCACGGAAAACCTAAATCAGGATGGCCGGAGACGGGATTGAACCGTTGTCCTCCCGAATGCGAGTCCAGTGTGCTAACCACTGCGCCACCTCGCTCGGTGCATTGCGCTTTGTGTACTCCACTTTGTTTTGCGTTGTGGATTGCTTGTTTCTTTCTTTCTTGTTCTCCGGAATGAATGAAGACTCTAATCCTGTGAAATAATAGAGTCTCGGATTCGAAGAGTTCGTCACAGATACGCAACATCGTCTCTTTGAACATAACGACAGACCACAAACGTGCGCTGTGATGCCTTGGGTTCACTGTCATTGATCATCCTCCCTACAGTTCCGATTTGGCTCCATCCGATTTTCGTCTGTTTACAAAACTTAAAGACCTTCGGGGACTTCACTTTGACAGTAATATCGCGGTACAAGCAGAGGTGAGATTCTGGCTCCGTCATACAGTCTACAGTGCCGGCATCAATAAACTGATCTCTCGTTGAGAGAAATCCCATCAGCATCAGGATGACTATGTCGAGAAATGTCGCCTGGGGTGGCCGAGCGGTTCTAGGCGCTACAGTCTGGAACCGCGCGACCGCTACGGTCGCAGGTTTGAAGCCTGCATCGGGCATGGATGTGTGTGTTATCCTTAGATTAGTTAGGTTTAAGTAGTTCTAAGTTCTAGGGAATGACCTCAGATGTTAAGTCCCATAGTACTCAGAGCCATTTGAAACATTTGAGAAATAAATACGAGGATTCAAGATGTAGAATGTTAATAACGTTTATTTTACTTAACAAGCTTTGAGAGTTTCATAAGTTACGACATGATTGTGAATTGAACAGTAACCCAAAAATGTAATTAATTTCCATTACGTCTAGCCTGTGGTCACAAATTTTTATGTCATTAGACTACCGGTTTCGGTCTATAATGACCATCTTCAGATCTCTTGAGAGTTTTCACATACAAAATTCGGAGCACCCTCGTAGAACGGAAGATGATAAATGCTTGCATTTAAAAGGGCGTAGGGGAAGAACGAACTTTCTGCCCAGCCATTCCACCTGTTTGTCTCACAGCCATCAATGGAAATAAAAGTAAGGTTTACGGAAGGGATTAAAATTCAGGGACAAAATACACTCATGGAAATGGAAAAAAGAACACATTGACACCGGTGTGTCAGACCCACCATACTTGCTCCGGACACTGCGAGAGGGCTGTACAAGCAATGATCACACGCACGGCACAGCGGACACACCAGGAACCGCGGTGTTGGCCGTCGAATGGCGCTAGCTGCGCAGCATTTGTGAACCGCCGCCGTCAGTGTCAGCCAGTTTGCCGTGGCATACGGAGCTCCATCGCAGTCTTTAACACTGGTAGAATGCCGCGACAGCGTGGACGTGAACCGTATGTGCAGTTGACGGACTTTGAGCGAGGGCGTATAGTGGGCATGCGGGAGGCCGGGTGGACGTACCGCCGAATTGCTCAACACGTGGGGCGTGAGGTCTCCACAGTACATCGATGTTGTCGCCAGTGGTCGGCGGAAGGTGCACGTGCCCGTCGACCTGGGACCGGACCGCAGCGACGCACGGATGCACGCCAGGACCGTAGGATCCTACGCAGTGCCGTAGGGGACCGCACCGCCACTTCCCAGCAAATTAGGGACACTGTTGCTCCTGGGGTATCGGCGAGGACCATTCGCAACCGTCTCCATGAAGCTGGGCTACGGTCCCGCACACCGTTAGGCCGTCTTCCGCTCACGCCCCAACATCGTGCAGCCCGCCTCCAGTGGTGTCGCGACAGGCGTGATTGGAGGGACGAATGGAGACGTGTCGTCTTCAGCGATGAGAGTCGCTTCTGCCTTGGTGCCAATGATGGTCGTATGCGTGTTTGGCGTAGTGCAGGTGAGCGCCACAATCAGGACTGCATACGACCGAGGCACACAGGGCCAACACCCGGCATCATGGTGTGGGGAGCGATCTCCTACACTGGCCGTACACCACTGGTGATCGTCGAGGGGACACTGAATAGTGCACGGTACATCCAAACCGTCATCGAACCCATCGTTCTACCATTCCTAGACCGGCAAGGGAACTTGCTGTTCCAACAGGACAATGCACGTCCGCATGTATCCCGTGCCACCCAACGTGCTCTAGAAGGTGTACGTCAACTACCCTGGCCAGCAAGATCTCCGGATCTGTCCCCCATTGAGCATGTTTGGGACTGGATGAAGCGTCGTCTCACGCGGTCTGCACGTCCAGCACGAACGCTGGTCCAACTGAGGCGCCAGGTGGAAATGGCATGGCAAGCCGTTCCACAGGACTACATCCAGCATCTCTACGATCGTCTCCATGGGAGAATAGCAGCCAGCATTGCTGCGAAAGGTGGATATACACTGTACTAGTGCCGACATTGTGCGTGCTCTGTTGCCTGTGTCTATGTGCCTGTGGTTCTGTCAGTGTGATCATGTGGTGTATCTGACGCCAGGAATGTGTCAATAAAGTTTCCCCTTCCTGGGACAATGAATTCACGGTGTTCTTGTTTCAATTTCCAGGAGTGTATATAACTGAAGAAAATCTGCTAATATCACTACTACCCTCAGTGAAAGTTAGGAGGAATTATAGGACCTGTTACATGGAAATAATAGTCCAATGAACGCAGTTATGGACTGAGAGTAAACCGAAGAAAGGCGTAAATAGCAATTAGAATCAGTAATGAGATTAGTGACAAATATAACATTGAAATTCGCGGCCGCACAGGAGACGATGAGAAGGGATTCTGCGACCATGTAATGGACGAAGCAAAGGGAATACAAGGAGCAGACTACGACAGGCAAAGACAACATTCATTGTTAAAAAGATACTACCTGCATCAAACATAGGCTTTAATTCAAGTATCAAATTTCTTTGACTTGGAAATTGGACAGTGAGAAAACTGTAAAAGAAGAGAATCGATGTGTTAGAGAAGTGGTGCTACCACTTGGTAAATGAACCGATATGGTTAAGAACAGAGAATCGGCGAGGAGAAGAACACTGACGCCGCACGGGGAGGCCGCGTGGTTAGAGGCATCATGCACGGACTGCGCGGCCCCTCCCGCCAGAGGTTCGAATTCTCCCTTGGGCATGGGTGTGTGTGTTGTTCTTAGCATAAGTTAGTTTAAGTACTGTGTAAGTCTAGGGACCAAAGACCTAAGCAGTTTGATCCCTTAGGAATTCACACACACATTTGAAGAACACTGACGGGAAGAAGGGGCAGGATGATAGAATGCGTGTAAAGACATCTGGGAATAACATTCACGGTAGGGTTACTAGAGGCAGCTGAGTTGCAGGGACTGAAATATATTCAACCAATAATCCGGGACGTTGGTAAGGTGGTACACTGAAGTGAGCTCGTTGGCACAAGAGAGGAAGTCGAACCAGTCACAAAACTGATAACCTAAAAACAATGAACGAACGTATGGGAATGCCAGACTGGTACGTGGTAGTGCCTAACCATTATTTGTAATGAAAAGGCTATGCAGTAATGGCCTATTCCTATCTTCCGTTCCATACTGAGCCTATTCATTATGAACGGAACACTAGATTACGAAACACAAACATCCAGGTAGACACTGAAACATTACAGGTAGGAGAAAGCCTACGTTATATCACGTGTACAAGAATTTCATCCGTAACTACAACTCAAAATTTTCGCCTTGTTACTGTAGCTCTGTGTCTAAGTTCGCAGCTTACATGTATTTGGTCCATGGAACATTCGGGTAGAAGCTGCACTAGGTTGGTCAAGTCAGAGTTCTGCATGCATTGATAATTTTGAATAGGGTAAGAAAAATCAGAAAGGGTGTGCTATGAGTAATATTTGGCCAACAGATGACGCTGTATACTTTAATGTTTGAAACACAAGTGATTCAACTCAGCTGTTCATCTCAAATAGCGCCTAAACCTTGTGACATACCGTAATTTTTGTTTTCACGCAGATGGCGTGGATGATACTGGTAGCAACTGCGTTTTGTAAATCGATCTCGAAACGACCGATTCATCCGCGTTTCATTTTCGAAAACAGAGAGGCAGTTTCTGGGAAGTGACAATTCTCTGAACTTAGGACAACTGTTTTGAATATCAAGCTTTTATTGTTACTGACGGATATTCGTGATTTAATATCAAAATAACGAAATCTGTGGTGTCCAGTAGGTATATGTCCGATTCTAACACCGTCACAATAAAAGAACGAAAAGATGAAATGGCGATACGTAACTCTGTTCTTTATATATAATGCGCGAGTATGGAGTGCTGGTTACTTTTTTATTTCACATGCAGAGTTATTTACATGTTCTGCTTCCTCTTGGAGAACTAAAAGAAAGGCTAATATAACGTGCGGTACGCAAAATGATAGCCTGACGTACACTCTCTCACAAGATTGACTATTTTGTGAAAACTATTTAAACAACAGTCGTAGGTTGCAAAGTATTTTTATTAACTCAACAACTACGCCTTTTGCACGGATAGAGTATCATCAAGTTATGTTTCAAAATCAAAAAAATTTCCGATTTCTTAACGTAACCCGAAAATTCCCCATCTCAGCGAAACTACTCGTTCTTGAGTTAAGAAAAAACATAGAGCAATGTAAGACATTTTTAAATAGTAGCGGTATACGTTGCTGACCCCCACACCAAAATGGAATGGAATAATATTTTTTGAATGTGCAAAACATTATTCTCAGAAGGACACTGGAAATGTATGCGGAGGATCACGGGGCAAGCTGCGGTTAGCACACTGGACTCGCATTCGGGAGGACGACGGTTCAATCCCGCGCCCGGCTATCCTGATTTAGGTTTTCCGTGATCTCCCTAAATCTCTTCAGGCAACTGCCGGGTTGGTTCCTTTGAAAAGGGCACGGCCGACTTCCTTACCCATCCTTCCCAAATCCGACGAGACCGATGACCTCGCAGTTTGGTCTCCTCCCCAAAAACAACAACCACGGGCAAGCTAAATTTTCTGTCTGACCTTTCGCTGTCTCTTTGCTTTGTTATTGCTCGCGTAACAACTAATATATTGATAAATGTATGAGATTAACATGTTGCTACGAAAAGAGCCCTGAAATACTTTTTAGGGATGCTGTGCTGTGACTTTCTTTGGATCATTAATTTTCAACAAAACAAAATAGATTATGTTCTTATTATTCTGGGTCTGGCTCTCTATTAAAGGAACATTGTTTCGTTACTGTAACTCGTTTTAAAGTTCAACATATCTTCCTTACTTTACAGTTATTGAAAAGGTTACTGAAAATTATTTCGTTATCAATACTGATGTTACAGTACGCAATGTTTGTTGAACATAAAAATATTGCAGCGGATTTTAGTTAACAGTAAAACATCAATAAGTACCGCGACCAAAATGAGAACATGAGACTATTATCAGAGAAAAAGATGTTTTTACTATAATGTTTGCCAGACCAGAACTACGCACAGCAAGATTTCTTTTATGTCATGAAGGTAAATTATCTTTTTGCACTGTTAATAATATATCATCCGCAGCCCGAGTCCACCTGTCAAACACATCATAAAATCTGCTGCTCTACCCTGCAATCACGAAAGCTGAAAGAAATAAATTTATTTCACTATTACCTGTCCGCTTCTTTGCGGTATGATTGGTTTCATTTAATGCAGTTTAAATGCGCCGCTGCAGCGGCTCGTTCGTTCGTAGTGCAGCTCTGCACCACGAATAATATTTAAATAGCTGAAAATGTCTTAAAAGGATGGGATAGAATACCAGACAAGCTTATTACAAATCATAATGCAAGTTTTCACTAAGTAACACTATTCAAAACAAATAGAAAGATTAAATTCTTACACACCTTTACAAATCAATACCAAATGGGGTTCTTCTCTCAATCTTGACAAAAGAATGCTACAAAAGCATACAATATAGCGTCACAGGTTCTTCCTACCCACGTAACTCCAAGAAGACGACAGACAAATTAATGCTAGGTCACTACCATTTATACTCGTTGCGACATATTCCCATCTATATTTGATATTTAATAAGTATCGTCTGTGGTGGTTTCAGTACTCGCCGACACAGATATTATCTTTAAAAAAATCGGTATATAATTCTATACAAGTATAAAACATGACACATAATGGTTTTTCTTTATTACGTAAAGTTCACACAATCATTGTCCACGCAATTACAATCATCTTGTTCAGTTATTCTTTTCTCTTTTTTTCACCACATATAATATGTGTTTTGTCAGGAGACGTTACAGACGTGAAGCAGCCAGAAAGGAGGGGTGACACGAACTGAAACTTCACGGACTGAGAGAGAATGTGATATTATTTCAATGATTATACACCCGAGTCAATTTTAAAAAGAACTTCTCACTATTAGCTGACTTAATAGTGTGACATTGCACTTCCGTGGACTGGATGCCTCCTTTGGCCTGGAAACATCCACTGTTTCGGTTGGGAAGGGTGTCAAAAAGCCGTTGTGTCTTCTCCTGAGGTCAGATGGCCCACAGCAGCTGCAGGTGGCCCTCGATATCCTGAATATTGGCCAAGGGACGGGACAGGCGTTCGAGCTTGTAATACGCATGTTCTATCGAGGACAGAACTGGAGATCTTCCAGGTCAAGGAAGTACCACAACATCACGCAGGCAGTTCATAGAGACACGTTCCATCTATGGGCGATGACCGTCTTTTAAAAATTGCGTCACGGTAATGTCACGTGAGAGGTAATGTACGAGTACGCAGGATGTCCGTGACATACTGTTGTGCCGACAGAGTTCCCTCAATCACTTCCAGCCCTGACCTGCAGCCTTCCTCGATGGTTTGCTACGCCGTGACGCCGAGAGTAACACGTTTGTGTTTCTCCAAAGCACTGGGTCCTCTCTCTACGTCGCTAACATTTTTGCCGATGAAATTGCGAGTGCCTTCAGAAAAAATCAGTACAACGCTATTGGAGTTCGAATTCAGCACGGGAACAGCTTCTGTCCCTACTAATGTTTCACTTCTCCAGCAGATCAATCATCTGGGCTTCACAAGACCTATAGAAATCCGTCACTCTTATGTAATTTGAAATCAGGACATTCGTTCTTACTTAGTTTCGTATATCTTACACTCCTTAATCATCTCGTTTTAAGTGAGATTGCCTGCCTCTCAGGCACTTAAATCAAGTCTCGAAATATTCCGCCAATCCGTTCAGTCATCGAAGTTTCGACTGCGCATCTGCTCTTCGGAACTACATTATTTGATCACCGTCTATGTTCGACGTTAACGTGCAATAGCCACTCACAGACGACAAGTGGCAGCACTAGCAGTGGAGGGTATAAAAAGTAATATCATGGGGGATGAGGAAACCAGTGCAGTCCTTGTCGTAATGTGGATATGGAGCGTTTTATCTGACATCCAAGAGGGCACGATAATTAGCTTTCGGGTCAAGAGTGGAAAGATTACCGAAACTGGAAAGTTTTTAAATTGTCTACATTTGACTTGATTAAAGTTTACCATGGATGGCGTAACAGCGTTATCTAAAACCAGCGCAGGAGCGACTGTGGTGCACAACGGGCCATAGTCGACAGGGAATCGAGGGCCACCAGCAGTATCTCTTCAACATCTTTTCAGCGAAAGATGCTGTGTACGGGCCTCTGCAGCAGGCGGCTGCTTCAAGTTCCCACGCTGACTATTGTTAATCGGCAACGAAGGCTGGAATTTGGGACGCCAGTGCCGTAACTGGGCGACCCCTGAGTGTCGACAGACTGCCTTTTCAGATCACTCACGTTTTATGCTCCGTCAGACAGATGGCCATTTACGTGTACAGGCTGAAACAGTGTTATCTAAGGAGTGTCTACGTGTTATTCCCTGGGCGATCTCATCATTCAGAAAGGCACACTGGATCAACACAACTATGCATCTATGTTTGGGGCCATATCCACCCTAGCACAATGACGTCTAACAGCAGGACATTGCTACCTGTCACACAGCTCACAGTGTACGTGACTGGTTCGAAGAGCACTTGGATGAGTTTATGGCACTCCACTGGCGACACATCCACGCCCACCAACTTCCACGGATTTAAACCCAATCGAGAATCTGTGAGGCCACCTCGATCAAACTATTCGCGCCATGGATCCTCAAAAGAGAAATCTAGTGCAGCTGTCTACGGCGCTGGATTCGGCATGGCCGCACATCCCTGTCGATATCTTCCAGAACGTCATCGACTCTTTTCTTGTACGTCACGCAGCGGTCCGCACTGAATAAAATGATTAACCACGCCTTTAATACACTCCTGGAAATTGAAATAAGAACACCGTGAATTCATTGTCCCAGGAAGGGGAAACTTTATTGACACATTCCTGGGGTCAGATACATCACATGATCACACTGACAGAACCACAGGCGCATAGACACAGGCAACAGAGCATGCACAATTTCGGCACTAGTACAGTGTATATCCACCTTTCGCAGCAATGCAGGCTGCTATTCTCCCATGGAGACGATCGTAGAGATGCTGGATGTAGTCCTGTGGAACGGCTTGCCATGCCATTTCCACCTGGCGCCTCAGTTGGACCAGCGTTCGTGCTGGACGTGCAGACCGCGTGAGACGACGCTTCATCCAGTCCCAAACATGCTCAATGGGGGACAGATCCGGAGATCTTGCTGGCCAGGGTAGTTGACGTACACCTTCTAGAGCACGTTGGGTGGCACGGGATACATGCGGACGTGCATTGTCCTGTTGGAACAGCAAGTTCCCTTGCCGGTCTAGGAATGGTAGAACGATGGGTTCTATGACGGTTTGGATGTACCGTGCACTATTCAGTGTCCCCTCGACGATCACCAGTGGTGTACGGCCAGTGTAGGAGATCGCTCCCCACACCATGATGCCGGGTGTTGGCCCTGTGTGCCTCGGTCGTATGCAGTCCTGATTGTGGCGCTCACCTGCACGGCGCCAAACACGCATACGACCATCATTGGCACTAAGGCAGAAGCGACTCTCATCGCTGAAGACGACACGTCTCCATTCGTCCCTCCAATCACGCCTGTCCCGACACCACTGGAGGCGGGCTGCACGATGTTGGGGCGTGAGCGGAAGACAGCCTAACGGTGTGTGGTACCGTAGCCCAGCTTCATGGAGACGGTTGCGAATGGTCCTCGCCGATACCCCAGGAGCAACAGTGTCCCTAATTTGCTGGGAAGTGGCGGTGCGGTCCCCTACGGCACTGCGTAGGATCCTACGGTCTTGGCGTGCATCCGTGCGTCGCTGCGGTCCGGTCCCAGGTCGACGGGCACGTGAACCTTCCGCCGACCACTGGCGACAACATCGATGTACTGTGACCTCACGCCCCACGTGTTGAGCAATTTGGCGGTACGTCCACCCGGCCTCCCGCATGCCCACTATACGCCCTCGCTCAAAGTCCGTCAACTGCACATACGGTTCACGTCCACGCTGTCGCGGCATGCTACCAGTGTTAAAGACTGCGATGGAGCTCCGTATGCCACGGCAAACTGGCTGACACTGACGGCGGCGGTGCACAAATGCTGCGCAGCTAGCGCCATTCGACGGCCAACACCGCGGTTCCTGGTGTGCCCGCTGTGCCGTGCGTGTGATCATTGCTTGTACAGCCCTCTCGCAGTGTCCTGAGCAAGTATGGTGGGTCTGACACACCGGTGTCAATGTGATCTTTTTTCCATTTCCAGGAGTGTAGGTGGTCACGTTAATGTGACTAGGCAGTGTAAAATGTTGGAGACGGTATGATATGGTCGGAATTAATACTACTACAACCAAGAATTTTTTCACGGCAGCTGATTTTGTATATGTATTCTCCAGACACCTGCCGGATCTCCTTGCTGTTAAATTTGATTCGACTAGTCTTACGATGTTATTATATCTCAGCAGTACTTCTACAGGTTCTACAACTACGTGGTTACTCCCCAATTCACACTTAAGTGTCTGACAGTGGGTTCATCGAACCGTTTTCATACTACTTCTCCACCATTCCACTCTCGAATGGCGTGTGGGAAAAAGGTACACCTAAATCTTTCCGTTCGAGCTCTGATTTCTCTTATTTTGTTATGACGATCATTTCTCCCTACGTAGGTGGATGTCAACAAAATATTGTCGTATTCGGAAGAGAAAGTTGGTGATTAAAATTGCGTAAGTAGATTTCGCGTCAAAGAAGAACGCCTTTGTGTTAGTGACTGCCACCCCAACTCGCGTATCATATGAGTGACACTCTCACCCCTATTGCTCGATGACAAGAAAGGAGCTGCCCTTTTTTGCACTTTTTCGATGTCCGCCGTCAATCCTGCCTGGTAAGGATCCAACACCGCACAGCAGTATTCCAGCAGAGGACGGACAATGTAGGCTGTCTCTTTAGTGGGTTTGTCGCATATTCCTTCTGCCAACAAAGCACAGTCTTTGTTTCGCCTTCCCCACAAAATTATCTATGTGGTCTTTCCAATTTAAGTTGCTCGTAATTGTAATTCCTACGTATTTAGTCGAATTGACAGCCATTAGATTTGTGCGCTTTATCGTATACCCAAAATTTATCGGATTTCTTTTAGTACCCATGTGGATGACTTCGCACTTTTCTTTGTTTAGTGCCAATTGCTACTTTTCGCACCACACAGAAATTCTCTCTACATCATTTTGTAATTGTAATTGATCGTCTGATGATTTTACCAGACGGTAAATTACAGCGTCATCTGCAAACAATCTAAGGGGGCTGCTCAGATTATACCTAGATCATTTATGTAAATCAGGAACAACAGAGGGCCTATAACACCATCTTGAGAAACGCTAGATACCACTTCTGTTCTATTCGATGATTTACCGTCTATCACTGCGAATTGTGACCTCTCTAGAAAATCACGAATCCAGTCACACAACTGAGACGATACTCCATATGCACCCAATTTGATTAATAGTTGCTAGTGAGGAACGGTATCAAAAGCCTTCTGGAAATCTAGGCATATGGAACCGATCTGAGATCCCTTAGGTGCTACAGTCTGGAGCTGAGCGACCGCTACGGTCGCAGGTTCGAATCCTGCCTCGAGCTTGGATGTGTGTGATGTCCTTAGGTTAGTTGGGTTTAATTAGTTCTAAGTTTTAGGCGACTGATGACCTCTGAAGTTAAGTCACATAGTGCACAGAGCCATTTGAACCATTTTGAGATCCCTTGCCGATAGCACTCATTACTTCATAGGAATAAAGATTCAAATGGTTCAAATGGCTCTGAGCACTATGGGACTTAACATCTGTGGTCATCAGTCCCCTAGAACTTAGAACTACTTAAACCTAACTAACCTAAGGACATCACACACATCCATGCCCGAAGCAGGATTCGAGCCTGCGACCGTAGTGGTCACGTGGTTCCAGACTGAAGCGCCTAGAACCGCACGGCCACACCGGCCGGCTAGGAATAAAGAGGTAGCTGCATTGCACAAGAACGATATTTTCTGTATTGTTGTTGGTTATGTATCAATAAGTCATTTCCTTCAAGGTGATTCATATTGTTCGAGTACACTGTACGCTCCAAAATCCTACTGCAAATTGAGGTCAGCGATATGGGTCTGTAATTACCACAGGTTCGTTAAACTCTGCGTGGATAAAGTGGTAATATACTCAATGCAACAGGCACATGCTACCCGTCATACTGAGAACATTAGCACGCTTTCGGGAGAAATGTTCTTACTTTATAGAAATCGTTTCCTATCCCACTTTACAGAACAGGCAAATGGCCGACCTCCACGCTCTGTGGCGCGGCGTGGCCATTGGACTTTCAACACCTTGCCGCCTATTCTTGGTTTTACCGTCCTGCAGCTACTTTCCGTAGATGATCGCGCCAACAGCATAAGAACAGTCGAATAGCTTCGGTGATTCTGAGATGCTCGTTTCCAGACTCCGGGCCATAACGAGCCGCCATCTGTCAAAATCGATTACGTGGGTATACCCATTTGCGGCCCATACCGTTGCTAGAATGATTTACCTTTCGTCTCTGTTCCGTCCCTATTCTATCCCTAGCGCGTAACGTGCCCGCAACGCCAGCGTGCGCCATTCAGTCTCGCGTTGGGCAGTGTTGACGTTTTGGTTCATGCGTTTAATTTTATTATATGGAGGTATATAGTGAAATAAACCTGGATTAAACATTAAGGCGTAAATGAGTAATTTTTGAGTGGAAATTAAAGCTAGAGCCAACTAGTCACCAACAGTTAGAGGCCAGACTGTTGAGACCCTTCGGTCAGAGTCGCCGTAGTAATCGGAGGTCACGCAAAACGACTTCCCTTAACACGCCGACTTTTAGTAATATCTAAGTCACGTGTCAACTGTCATGTCGCAGGACCTATTTCAGGTTACCTGGAATCGTAAGAACTTTTGAAAATGTTTCTGGAGGAATCGAGTAATTAATTACATCCATCCGCTGCAAATATACCTGATGAGCAAAGTGATGAAAGGGTCAGCTACCGTGCGTGTGAGTTCGAATAACTCTTCTTGCAATCATTTATAGATAAAAATCCGTAACCTTGCTTCCAAACACTTATCAGCCCAAAAATATTTCACACGGACGTTTACACGGTAAATGCCGAAATAAATCGCCAATAGCAGTGTTACCATAAACGTTAGCCTAGTTTTCTTCTAGTCTCATATTCAGCTGGAATCATGTGCTCGCAGAGAAATAATTTCCAGCTGTCATGCCTGTTGCAGTTGATTTCTCTGCTATGCCAACTTCTGTGATGAGTACCACTCAAAGAACTGCAATGGATTACCACGACAGAAATAAAGTATGTGAGAAACGGAGAGAGCTATTCTGCGAATATCTTCTGCTTCGCTGTTTCTTTACTTTCCCTAACCACGGATAGTAAAATTTCTCAAATAGAAGCACAGAAGACCATATAGTCTACTCCGAGGGCCAAACACGTACTACCGAAGCTTTAGTCAACTATCATAATCACTGTATTCCTTGTTCTTAATCAACTGTACTTCAGTTAAGCTGACAACACTGTAAGGTGTGAGGCAAATCCAACACCTTCCACGAAAACCCTGACATGATAAGCAAATCCAGTAGTATGTCACATAGCTACGAATAAATCGTGACATTAAATTAACCAAAGTAATACGAGTAACGAGTGAGCAAATGAAATACCACAGACTAACACAAGAATGCCTAAATGCATGTCATACCTTCCCACCGTGAGACAGACGCAGTTCCGAGGGGAGAAACGAGAACAGAAGCCGAGAGCAGAACCGTGTTAAGCTGGAAGGCCCTACGATAAGGGACGGACACCCACGTCGCCAGCTAACCGCTAGGACCACACACCACCCGCAAGTCTTAGCGTGAGACTTTTTCGCGTCTCTGTTACGTTAGGGCCACCCCCCAGCCCATGTTAAAAGCTAGAGCCCTCCAGAAGAACAGTATAGATCTTACGATAACACTAAAGGACCACACCAGCTGCAAGTTTTAGCGTGAGACTTTTTCGCGTCTATGTTACGTTGCAAACTTTAAAAACATTGCCCCACCACGAAAAGTATAACGTTTCTCATTGGATAGACAGAATTTTTGTAAGCAGAGCTTAAGGTTAACATTGAGACCCTGATTGGTCAGATGAAAACACAGCCAGATAGTTTTTTTTTTAAACCAACTTCGGTAAATTGTAGTAAGGGGAAGTTAGGAGAGAGTTGCTTCCGAGAGGGCGAGCTGGACGGAGCTGTGCTGTCCGCCGCCCCCTGACGAACACCGACAAGGTAATGAACACACGCGATGCCGCATAACAGCGCATAAAGCTTCACTCAGAACTGCAGAAGTCTCATCTGTTACACCCCCTTATTGCGTAATACTAGTGTCGATCGTCAATTAAAGCTCATGGTGTTCACATTTGCCATTTGAAGTAAAAATCTTAAACGCGATGATTTTTCTGTTATATAGTTGCTGAGAAGCCACATCAGCCACTGTAATTTACGACCAGTTAGATAAGTAATTTAAGATAATTGAGGGTCACTGTAGACCATTTTTATAGTTTGCTCTTTTGTGAAACTTAATTTAAACCTAGATTATAGATATGACGTGGCATAGGTCATCCTTCGATCCATTGTAGAACTTGGTTTTTACCATCCTGTATTAAAACATTTCCTTTTATCAATAGTGCAATTTATATACAATGTTTTGTGAGTAGAATAAAATTTCCAATGGTCAACTTAACTGCTTTTTCGACGTTATTTTACCAGCTAACTAAAATTAGGAAAGCCTTGAACCCCTTCCAATAAATTTAGTTAGTATTAAGATTCTTTTACAGGGAGTGCAGTGGAGCTGACGCTGAAATCATTAAGTATTTGGTTATATCATCGCTAGTCTCACTGAACTCCTCTGAATTCTACATGTCATGTGTGGTCTGGCGTCTCCTTACCAGCAACAGGTCCCAGGTTCAAACTAGTCAATTCCCTAAAAAACACGCTCAGAGCGTCGTTGCGCGAAAGTGGTAGGGAGACACAATATAGAACAAACAGACACTACGCAGAATGTTTAGAACACATACAATGTGCTATAGTTTTCCTCCTTTCTCCAAAAAGAAAAATCTACATCACGGAATGTGACTGGAACAGACAAGCGCCGGTCGCTGTGGCCGAGCGGTTCTAGACACTTCAGTCTGGAACTGCGAGACCGCTATGGTCGGAGGTTCGAATACTGCCTCGGGCACGGATGCGTGTGATGTCCTTAGGTTAGTTAGGTTTAAGTAGTTCTAAGTTCTAGCGGACTGATGACCTCCGATGTTAAGTCCTATAGTGCCCAGAGCCATTTGAACCATTTTTGAACCGACAAGCACGGATGCTGCCTCTGATCTCAGTGTAGGTATATCTCGAACGGATCTAACTTCCCAACTTTTCGGCTTCTTGGAGTGTATTAGGTTATGGTAATGATACATACAAACTTTATTTTTGAATGTCTTAGCGATTGCAATTGACCGCGAAACTGCTACCACGTGATAACCATTAACTTATTTTCGAAAACCGAGGTATAATGACTTAAAACCTCTCATAAGCGTTACTTTCAAATGTCACCGCCGCCCCCCTCCCTCGATTGTACCTCGTTCATCGTGAAAGGTTAACGTATCATACGAAATGTCTATGAAAGGTATATATATATCAAGAGAAACACCACACCAGTGTTACTTGTGTTTTAATGTTTGACCTTTTGAAGAACATTATGTTTTATATTTTAATGTATGACCTGAGCAACTCAGCTCTTAAATCAATGTACATCTTTGACGATATGTTCTTCATGTAATTACCTTACCTTCTGAGGACGTCACCCTTAGAGTTGACGAAACCTGGTCAAGGTATATAGAAAACCTATGCAACCGGTTGGCTGATTTTTACATGTTTTTCAAATACCAATTTGTTTGGTATGTTTGCCACTATGTCTTTGTACGCAGCAACACTTGAGTAATTGGTTTTTGGCTACCCTTGTGTTGGTGCAGACTGAGGAGCTTGCTTGGCAGATGTGCCGTACACATAATGAAATTTTATTTGACATGCTTCCTGATATGTAACTGAGGCTAAAGGATTATTTTTAAGAGGATTATATAGTGAGACGACGGTTTTCGAAAGAGGTACTACGCACTAAGTTTTATTTGCTGCAAGCGCTAACCGAGTGACTATTGTAGAAAATTTTTCTTGTGCTTAACGATCTCTAAGTGTTGGCATCCAGAGTAAATTGTCACTCATGTATTCAGTATTGTAATAAGCTTCCTCCTTCCACATTAATTAACAGTATTCCGTTAAGAATGACAAAGAGTAAATTTTACGTAATATTGTGTGTAAAAGTTACCTTCATGGTATACGACAATGCTGAGAAAAAGTACAGTTCACTTCTATGTTATTAAAAAGTGTTTAACCTACTTCGAAAATACCCCTTTTATTTATTTACGGACATTTCACTGAAGCTTAATCCCGCAGTCTATATACGAAAAGAAAATCTGCACAAATAATCACTATTGCGTGAGCTGTGAGTTACATTTTTAAAGATTTAATAAAAGGTTAATTAACGAAGAACCTCAAAAAATACAAGAAGGAAGGATTTATTTCAAGCAGACACTTCATATTTTCGCTGTGTGCAGAGAGAGTAAAGGTGAGTTATCCGCTGCACATATGAACAACTGTAGGGCCTAAACGAGCTTAGGAATAGTATTCATTTGCAAAATTTTAATATAATCCAGCAAATGCCTTTTCTAACAGAGTACAGTTTCAATATTCAACAGATAGCCATTCTATGCGATTGTTTGATGAGGAAGCAACTCTCGTGTATTATTGATGACTGTTCTTTTTCAAACATGTTCAAATGTGTGTGAAATCTTACGGGACTTAACTGCTAAGGTCATCAGTCCCTAAGATTACACACTACTTAACCTAAATTATCCTAAGGAAAAACACACACACCCATGCCTGAGGGAGGACTCGAACCTCCGCCGGGACCAGCCGCACAGCCCATGACTGCAACGCCTTAGACCGCTAGGCTAACCCGTGCGGCGACTGTTCTTTTTATTTAATTTCATTTACAGGTAGTCAGATACAGACAACAGCATCTGGCACAATGCACATCAACAGTAACATCGTGTTCAAATGTAGCGTAGCAAAGGCAACTCCGGATTAGAGTACGTGGGTGACAATGCAATAGGAACTTAAAAGAATCTCTTTAACATTGCTAGCGCGAGGTTTTGTGACACATAGTTTCTAATTACTGAGTAAAACCTAGAAATTAGCAGTTCGGCTCTAATGCAAAATAAAGTAAACAAACAGACGCACAGCGACCTCTAAATGGTTCAAATGGCTCTGAGCATTATGGGACTCAACTTCTGAGGTCATTAGTCCCCTAGAACTTAGAACTAGTTAAACCTAACTAACCTAAGGACATCACACACATCCATGCCCGAGGCAGGATTCGAACCTGCGACCGTAGCGATCTCGTGGTTCCAGACTGCAGCGCCTAGAACCGCTCGGCCACTCCGGCCGGCACAGCGACTTCTCGTCGTGCACAGTGCACCTACCTGTGACGTCATTGGGAATAGTCCGTATTTACGTATCAGTTATTTCGTTGTGGTTCTATCGTGAATCACAGTGAGAAGCGTCCAAACACTGAAGATGTCTACAGTATTTGCCAACCCCCGTATGAAACGTCTAATTCGAGCATCTCTTGTTTGCAACATTCTAAATAATTCAGTTCTATTTGAACAGTCTCTTTTTCTATCCCGCTAGTAGTGCTCGTGATCGCTGTGAAATGTGTAAATCTTGCTCCGTGTTCTACACTGACGAGCCAAAGAAACTGGTACACCTGTCTAATATCCTGTAGGGCCCCCGCGAGCACACACAAGTGCCGCAACACGACGTGGCATGTACTCGACTAATGTCTGAAGGGGTGCTAGCGGGAAGTGACACCATGAGTCTTCCGCGGCTGTCCATAAATCCGAGGGGGTGGTTATATCTTCTGAACAGCACGCTGCAAGGCATCCCAGATATGCCCAATAATGTTCACATCTGGGGAGTTTGGTGGCTGCGGAAGTGTTTAAACTCAGGATAGCGTTGCTTGAGCCACTCTGTAGCAATTATGAACTTGTGAGTGTCTCATTGTCCTGCTGGAATTGCCCGTCCGTCGGAATGGACAATGGATATGAACCAATGCAGGTGATCAGAAAGGATTCTTACGTACTTGTCACTTATCAGAGTCATATCTAGACATATGAGGGGCCCCATATCACTCCAACTGCACACGCCCCACGCCATCACAGAGCCTCCACAAGCCTGACGAGTCCCCTGCTGACATGGAGGGTCCATGGATTCATGAGATTGTCTCCATGCCCGTACAGGTCCACCCCCTTGAAGCAATTCTAAACGAGACTCGTCCGACCAGGCAATTTATTTCCAGTCATCAACAGTCCAATGTCACTGTTGATGGACCCAGGCGAGGCGTAGAGGTCTGTCTCGTGCAGTCATCAAGGATACACGAGAGGACTTTCCGCTCCGAAAGGCCATATCGATGACACTTGTTGATGGCCCAACATTGATACCTGCAGCAGTTTGCGGATGGATTGCTCTTCTGTCACTTTAAACGATTCTCTTAAATCGTCGTTGGTCCCGTTCTTGCAGGATCTTTTTCGGCCGCAGCGATGGGGATCTGATGTTTTACCGGATTCCTGATATTCACGGTATACTCGTGAAATGGTTATATGGGAAAATCCCCACTTGATCGCTACCTCAGAGATGCTGTGCCCCATCACTCGTGCGCCGACTGTAACACCACGTTTAAACTCACTTAAATCTTGATTAGCTGCCACTATGGCAGCAGTAATCGATCTAACAACTTCGTCAGACACTTGTGGTCTTATATAACCGTTGTGGATCGCAGCGTCGTATTCTGCCTGTTTACCTATCTCTGTATTTGAATTCGCAGCCCTATACCAGTTCCTTTGGAGCTTCAGTGTATATTGAATCATAGGCAATGGAAAGTGTTAAAAGTCGGCGAGAAACTGATTTTACTTAAAATCTTAGAGAAGCTTTTAGAATAAAAAATGTCCATCGCTCCCTGTACTGCAGATTTCACAAATAATATCTACTTTATTTTGTCGATGTTATTAGGTGCGCGAAAAGAAAAAAGGGAACTCAGGCAAACAGTCTGCCCTGGAAAGACAGGGAGCAGACAGCCGCGTATGTTCGGAAAACTTTAAGGTTTTCCAAATAAGGCTGTGGGGGCCAAGGTGCATGAATGAGAATTTGGAAGTTTCATGGAAGCTGTGGTTGATCGGATCCCCCTCAGTGTAGCAGATGGCAGCTGCAGCTGTGAGCTTGATTACTCTTATTCCGAAATGGAAGGGATTGAGTGATTACCCGACGACTTTTATGGTTTCATTGTTACTCGGCTTCAGTGGGTTACACGGTCAAATGGCTAAAATAGACTTCCATCACGCAGTTAAACTGTGTTCGCTGTAGGTTTTCTGCTCTTCATTCTCTCTCGTATCTCTCTCTTTCCTCGTGGTCAGTGGTTCCGTACATGGAGAAGCTTCACCCTAAATTATTTCACTGTCTTCAAATTGTCCTAAATGGAAGTTGATGTTATTCTGTTTGCTCGATGTTGATCGCTCGTACGAATCTCATCTACAGGAAACAGGACACTTTTTTGGTCTGCTCTTAGGATATGCTAATGCAGAGGATGTAGGCCAACCGTGTTCTGACGGCCATCCCAGCGCAGAATGTAGCAGTAAGGCGTGAGGAGGCAGCATGAACTTTCCGTAACACATGTAGCTAGACATTTGTCAGCCCCAATACGATTGTCGTTTCCTGTTAATGCTCGCTACAGTTTTACTGTGGAGTTGCAAAATTTCAACGCTTCTCAGTTCTCTTACCACATTCGTAGCAGTCATGTTACTTTCATCTATTTCTCCCAGCGTCTAAATCGTTCAAATAACTTACGGGAATGCAGTCGAGTGGCATGCTCGAAAACGGCGACATTTCGATAGGTGCACATCCTGTCATTTTCAAACACAAATGCAGGAAGGGAGCGCTCTAGAACGGGATTTAAAGCTTAGATTTTCATAGCTTATCCAGAAATACAGCACGCACACACACACACACACACACACACACACACACACACACACACACACTAGCGCCACCACAGAACCAAAGATGGCCGACGTCAGAAAGTATCGATAGTGAATATTAATAACCAACGGGTGAGGCAACACTAACTCTGTTCCCCTGTGTTTTTTGATAACTCAGAAATCAATACTCCACGCTAACTCTAATAAAAAAATCTCCATTTTTGTTTACAGGGTTGATTTCTAACTTAAATTCAACTGCTTTCATAATAACACTATCCCAATAGCTGGAAGCGGCTCCAGAATCTCGGTGTTAATGTAGTCAAGGCAGTGTTCTGCAAAAGTAGATTTGCTCGGCTGTTTCAAGCGTCTATGACGCTTATACTCAATGCAACCACAACTACCAGGAATACGATGGACACACGCCTCACGCAAATCAAAATCGTCCTTACGGATCATAAACCTCTGTTTCCTTTCCCTCCTCAGTGATTGCTCTATGTTCTTTTCTTCGACGATTTAGCAGAGAACCACATTCCTCACCTTGTTCGTCCACCTATTTTTCAGCAACATTTTGTTGCACCGCATCTCAAATGCGTTGATTCTCTTCTTTTTCAGTTTTCCCACGTTTTACGGTTTGCTACCATAGGACCTTGGGCTCCAAATGCACGTTCTCGCCCGCAGCTCGTGGTCGTGCGGTAGCGTTCTCGCTTCCCACGCCCGGGTTCCCGGGTTCGATTCCCGGCGGGGTCAGGGCTTTTCTCTGCCTCGTGATGGCTGGGTGTTGTGTGCTGTCCTTAGGTTAGTTACGTTTAAGTAGTTCTAAGTTCTAGGGGACTGATGACCATAGATGTTAAGTCCCACAGTGCTCAGAGCCATTTGCACGTTCTCCGAAATTTCTGTCTCAAGTTAAGGACTATATACCAGTAGACTTTTATAATCAGGAATGACCTTTTCCTTGTGCTAGTCAGCTTTTTGTCCTCCTACTTCATCAGTCTTGCGCTATTTTTCTTCCAAGCGTCTTCTCATTACTTTCATGTTTCTTAGGTTTACACTCACTCCATATTCTATACTCATCAAGCCGTTCATTTAATTCAAAACATCCTGTAATTCTTCTTCACCTTCATCAGCGCATATTATCATTGATAACCTTTCACCTCGTATTTTAACGCTACACTTTTTTTATTTCCGTCATTGTTTCTTCGATATATAGATTGAAAAAATGAGGCGGAAAACTGCATTCCTGTATAGCACTATTTTTAGAGGGAGCATTTCATTTATGGTCTTCCAGTCTTGTTGCTCCCTCTTGGTTCTTGTACTTATTGCATATTACCAGCCTCTCCGTATAAATTACCCATATCTTTCTTAGAATTTCGAACATCTTGTGCCCTTTTACATTGTCGCAAAATTCCATGAACGTGTGTTGATTTTTCTTTATTGTTGGTTGCATTGTTAAGAAGATCGTGAGGATTGCCTTTCTCGTGACTGCAGGTGTCCTAAGGCCAAACAGATCATGTAACACATCCTCAACTTTCTTTTCCATTCTTCTGTGTATTATTCTTGTCAGCAATTTGGCTGCATGAGCTGTTAAGCTGACTGAGCGACTGTTCTCGCACTTATCAGCCTCTTACTATCTTTTGAGTTGTGTGGATGATATTCTTCCGAAAGTCTGACGGTACGTCTCCAGCCTTATAAGATTCTACCCACCAACAAAATTAATCGTTTCCCCTATGATTTTAGAAATTCAGATGGAATGTTGTATATTCCTTCTGATATATTTGATGTTTCGCTACCAAAACTCTATTAAATTCTAATACTGGACCCCATATGTCTTTCATATCAACTTCAGTTTGTGTGTTTATCAAGTCATCAGACAGTCCCCCTCCCCCCCCCCCCCCCTCCCACTCGCCTCGACATACAGGCCCTCGGTGTACTTTTTCCACCTATCCGCACGCATTCCTGTGTTTAACAGTGGAACTCCCATGGCACACTTAATGCTGGTATCCTTGTTTTTCATTTCACCAATGGTTGTTTTTAAATTTCTATATGCTGAGTCATTTCTTTTTCTATTTCTTCACATTTTTACTGCAGCCATTTTGCCTAGGCTTTCTTCATTGCATTCCTAAGTGATTTATCTAATTTATATTCCAGTATTCCTATCTTTCCCTGACCGTTTCTGTTCCTCGTTCTCTCGACGATCAGTTCGAGTATTTCTTCTGTTACTAAAGTTCATCTTCTAATACCTATGTCTGTCTTTCAAACATGTGATTATTCTTTTTGAGATGTCCACAAGTATTCAACTGAACCACTTATTGTGGTATTCCTTATCGCATTATCCACATCTTCAAAGAACAAACGCGCCTCACCATTCCTACTGAGCTGATCATTATCGCAGTATCTATAGCCTCAGAAAGTATCTTAATTGCAGAGTAACTTCGGTATCGCATTATACTCCACAGTGGCTCTTCCGGACGAGACTCTTAAACTACAGTAAATGCTTCATCATTACCAAATTGTGATCTGAGTCTATATCTGCCTCTGCGTAAGCCTTAGAGTCCAATAATTGGTTTCATAAACTGTGTCTGGTCATGATCTTCTCATGGATACGGGCCTTTTCCAAATATGCCTCCTCATCCTCCTCCTGTTTCCTGACCAGAGCATTCTCTATGCCTTGCTGTAATTTACTGTTGAACTAATTCTCCTCTCTCTTTCCTACATACAAAATCATATTCTCCCGTAAGCCTTTCTTCCACTCTTTCCCCTACTACCTCATTCCAAGCCTCTTTGATTATTTTTATCTCACTTTACGCCCTGAATTACCAGTTCAACATCGCTATATCGTTTCTCGATGTCTTCTTCTTCTGCTTTCCACGTCAGCATGCATATCTTAACTGTTGTTGTCGGAGTTGGTTTGCTGTTGGTTCGGATGAGAAGAATCCTATCACTGCTCACAATAACAGGCTTCCTGCCCTACCTTCCTGTTAAGAAAGAGTCCTACTGAAACAATTTTCTTCTTCTATTGATATTACCCTGCATTGGTCGCAACAGAAAACCTTGTATTCTTAATCGTTTCATTACGCTGACCCTTACTATATCTAGAATTAGCTTTGGCAGCTTCCATTTCAGATTTTATAGTTTTTGACGTTTCACGCCGAGAGTCGTGGAATATCAGCCTTTCGCTTGTTTTTGAACCTTTTTCCTCTTGGTCACCTCCCCCTTGGCAGTCCCCTCCAGAATATCCGAAAGGGGTGACCAATTCTGAATCTTGTAGCAAAGAGGAGATTATCATGTACTTTCTACAGTTGCAGGCTACAATTCTGTGAAAACACCCGACTTGTCTTCACTGCAGTGGTTTCCATTGTCTTTTGCCGCCTCATGCCGTTAACCATTGCTGATGAATCAGTCTTTTAGGGGCAGTTTCCCACGCCAAGGGAAAGAAAGTGTCCGTTCCTCCGCCGTCTTTAATGAGGCCGTTGGCAGAACGATGACGGCTTTTTACGCGGCAAATTTTCGTCCGTCATTGCTGTTGATTTTTATTTCAAATGTAATGAGTGGTTTCGAACTTGGCTAATTTCGAACTTGGCTAGTTTCAAAGGTGAGGCCCAGGAATATTTGGTTACTGGTTAAAGAGGCTAGACTGAGCTCGCGAATATGTTTTATTACTTTGGACATCGTTAGGAAAATTAATCAAAATAATTTGTCTGATCTGTCAGATTCCACTTGACGTCTACTTCTACCGTCATGTTAAATACCTTTCGTAAGATGTACCTGCGACATCGGAAGAAATTCTTGTCGCAAGGATCATTCGCCTTCTGACATTGTTCCAACAACACCATGGTAGTTCGAATGGTGACTATGGAACTCCGCAGTATGACGTCAGACAAAGATAAAAGCACCGGTCACTTATTAGCCATGTTGTAAATGTGAGACCTTGTGCTAAAGGTTCCGGTAAAAAGAATGACCTCAAATTGCAACGGAATATTATCGGAGAAGGGGGAAAAAGGTATGACAGAAGAAAAAAAATAGTGTGAAAATTTATCAATAGATGGCGCTGTATGTGTCAGAATACGTAAATGAAAACACTTGTCATGCGCATGACCCATTGAAATTGGTATAAACACGCCGGGTAAACGGCTTTTCCTCCTTTCCCGTCTGCGACGTTCACCATGACTGTCTCAATGCAGGATCGCGCTCTGCTTGTAAACCTGTATTACAAGAATAATGACTGTGCGCACGTCGCTTTGCAGAAATTCCGGACACTGAATGGTTTGAAAGAAGACGTTGGTCCAATGACTGCCGTGGGCCTGGAGAAAATGAATCCAATTCTAAAAGACGGGATCTTTTGGTGTGCAGCCTGGTCGAGAGAGGAAACTAATTGATCCAATGTCAGTGGAAGCTGTGGCCACAACAATGCAGGAGGAGACGATTGGTGGTGTGCAAACGTGTAGTGCACGGAGAATTGCCAGAACATTGAACATACCTATGAGCACGGCACGTAAAATGCTACGAAACATCCTTCTTTGATATCCATTCAAAATTACCCAAGGCATCTACACGAGTACCTTCGTGTTGACCTGCCAGCAAGAGAGGCCTTTGCATTAGAATTTCTTGCTCGCTTGGAAGTGTACAATGATTGTGAGTGGAATATTTTGTGGACAGACGAAGCCCACTTCCATCTGACAGGATTTTTCAACACACAGAACTGTCCAATATGGGCAACGGAAAATCCACACGCAAAACAACCAGTACCACTCCATCCCGAAAAGGTCACTGTGTGGGGCGGTTTTGCGGCATCATTTATCATAGGTCCATATTTTTTCGAAGAGACAAGTGCTTCTGGTCCGATTATTTGTACCGTGACCGGTAAGCGCTATGAGTGTCTTTTGCGCAACCACGTCATTCCAGCTCTCCAACATCGTGGATGTGTGGATGGGATCATTCTTATGCAAGATGGCACACCTCCTCACATTACAAATCGAGTTAAGCAGTTGCTGAAGCACCATTTCGGAAATGCCAGAATTATCGGCCGCCATTTTCCTAAGGCCTGGCCGTCTCGATAACCTGATCTTAATCCGTGTGACTTCTGGTTGTGGGCCTATCTAAAAGATGCTGTGTTCAGTGTTCCGATTGCAAACTTAGCTGCACTGAATTTAGAATGTGTTGTCCAATACATTCTGAACGTGACCCGTGAAACACTTCGGCATCTCGATCAGTTATGGAACATGGTGATTATCGATCTCAACTTGTTGCAGGAAACGATGGACAGCATATTGGACATGTTTAGCGCCAGTCACACGGAAATTAATAATCCGATTTAGTTTTGTTGATGCATTATATGCGTTTTTTGGCCTCAGGAAATAAAAAAAATCGATTTTTCCCATCCGATGTGATATGACCTTGTCGTGGTGTATGAGCTTACGTAACTAACAGTACCACACCTGTACACCCTTGCTCACTGATTAGTACAGTTCGTTTAACGTCAAAAGTACACCTTAGGCACTGTTGTATGATTCATTTGTCATCTGTAGTCGACTACTATTAAATTATGATGCTTACAGCGCGCTCTAGTGCTACGTTTTGTAGCTATTTGTCATCTGCCATATCTTTTCCCCGTTCTCCGATAATATTCCGTTGGATTTTCATGTCCTTATTACCAGTGATGATATTGCTACAGCGGTTCGAAAGTTTAATTATAATCACCCTGTATAATTATGACAGACGGAGTTCGCTTGGATTTTAGTAATCTATACGACGCCACCGTAAAACTAAAGTTTATGTTTCATTTTCGTCTAGAACATTCCTCTCATTGCTTTCTGGATCTGGGTTCCCTAACCTAAATTAACAGGACTATCTTTCTTGATAATTACTGAAAGATCGAAAGTTCGTACCAGTATAGCAGAAATTCTCTACAGGCCTGCATACGAACGTCGGTAATATTTTAGATAAACTAATTAGTCGCTTTTACATACAAGACAAAAATAAAGAGAAGGAAAAGGAAAAAGAAGTAAGAGAGCCATTTAAACATATAAGTACTTTTTGTTAATTTCACGTTTTATTTTTGTTCTGTTGAAGCGTCCACATCATAACATACACTGCGTATACGATCTATCGGTCTATGGAACAATTAAGTAACCAACAAACATTGTCTTACGTTATGGTAGGGGTGGCTCGTAGTTATATATTTTTAATATATGTATTGCCCGCCCCCGGTAGCTGAATGGCCAGAGTGGCGGATTGTCAATCCTCTGGGCCCGGGTTCGATTATCGGCTGGGTCGGGGAATTTTCTCTGCCAAGATATTGGGTGTTGGCTGTCATCATCATCATCCTATCATCCTCATCGACTCATCGACGGCAGGTCGCCGAAGTGGCGTCAAATTGAACGACCAGCACCCGGCGAATGGCCTGCCCGGCGGGGGACCCTAGCCATACGATTAAATAAATAAATAAATAATGTATTACAGAATTTAAATTATCGGGACACTGTGCTGCACGCACGTGACTTATTTGCTGGTACCGATTGCACTTCCGCTAGTTTAGCCCGCGGCCGTTTACTGTGCGACCAAAGGACGCTGGGTCCTGAGAATGCACTGGTGAGCGGCCATGGACGGGATGTATACCGGAGCTGTGCTTGCTATGGCGAGTGACCGGTACGTAGCAGTGCCTGTTGGCGGTCCGTGTTTACTTGAGGACGGGTGAGCGCTCTACGTTTACCGAACACTACTGAAAGGCGACGTCCGCACCAGTGAAGAGCTATCGGCACCATCACACTGGTGTGGAACTTCACTATCTTCTGTCTGACTACTAAAGGAAACCTGCCTGCCGGCCTTTGTGGCCGAGCGGTTCTAGTCTGGAACTGTGCGACTGCAACTGTCGCAGGTTCGAATCCTGCCTCGAGCATGGATGTGTGTGATGTTCTTAGGTTAGTTAGGTTTAAGTAGTTCTAAGGGACTGATGACCTCAGATGTTAAGTCCCATAGTGTTCAGAGCCATTTGAACCAAGCGTGCCTGCTTGGAAAACTGTTTACTGCCCATATTGCTGGAGAAGAGGTATTAATTTTGTGCATCCTGGTTCCTATCGCGCCCTCTTGATATTTGGTCATTTCTCCAGTCTGGTACTATGGGCCAAAGGCGCTCGTTTGTATTTGACGCCAAGAGCTTCTTCACGAATTGTGGTGAGCCCGCGTTAATTTTTTTTTTCTTTTGTAAAATTTTTATCTATTCGCCACGTTATAGAGCAGCGGGCTGTCTTGCACTGTGCGTTAGAGGCGCTATCTGTTACGCCAATTTGCCGACTACGTGTCCTGTTCTGTTGTCTAATTTCTTACAACGTTTTAAGGTGGTTGTTATTTTATTAAAACAGTGTCCGAGGCACCCGCTTTTAAGGGTATGTATACTTGTCTGCCTCACATGTTATCCGGTGTCCTGCGTTTCATGAAAGCAGTGTTTGTTCGATTAGTTCTGCTGGTGCTTTCAGTGCTTGTTAAACATTCCATACACATTGTCTTCAAATTTAATACTGTTTAATAGTGTGTTCATCTTGCAGGAGACGTCATTGTATGCATTCTTTAGTGCTTTGAGAGTTACCAAACACATTTGGTAATACTTTCATTAAAAGAGATCTTTCTGGTGAGACAACTGGCCGGTTAATTACATTAAAGCCGTATTAATTGCTGTTTGTTACATTTTGAACTAGCCCTCTATGTATTAATTATCATCTGTTTACTTTGTCGTGCTCCCCGCTGGGCCTTACCCATTCTGTCACTGTAATTGAGTGATTACTTGCTTGCTGCCTCTGAGTTTAAGCGTTTTTTCGCATTAAGCCGTCCTTCAGTAAAATTTTAGCCTACTGCTTTGTTTGTCCACTGGGCCTTAGGTACTGGTAGCATAATTACCTACAGACTTCTTTTGTTTTTACCAGATTACGGGGCAAATCCTAAGGCAGTTCCGCGAATTTAAAAGCTCACTTAAGTGGCCGTCGACTGTTAATTCAGCACATTTGTTTCTTTCAAAACCATGCTAAAATTCTTTGTAAGAAAACTTTAAAATTTGGTTAAGCTATTTGTTAGAGTCTTTACGTTCTTAATCTGTCACTGTCCCTGGTATTCTCCCTGCAACTGCTTGCCGCACTGCGGTAGGCTTTTACCACTGGGCTCTGAGCCATTAACGCAGTTGGTCAGAATAATTTTGTTAGTTGCTGAACCTGTCTGCAACTTCAAATCTTTTACGTAGCGATAAAATATACATTTATTGAGCTTTAAGGCATTTTTACATTTGCTAACTTTTATTGGCCGTTTGTACTGTGCCTACTTGTAACACTAAATTATTTTAACTCATGGATGAAACGTACCTTTTATTGGGCCTTAAGTCATTTTTGCAGTTGCTAACTAGCGTCAAACTAGCTAGAAGTCACTGTGAGTAACTGTGATTTAACTGGCCTTGATTTATAGCTCATTTGTGCTGCAGCTGTTTAAAACTGAAGTTATTTTGGTGTCGTTGTGAGACGTTTGTCATTTGACCTTCAGTTATTTTTCAATCTGGTTGTTATTGATCTGTTACATTTTTGTTCACTACTGGTACTGCAAAATTTCTAATCAAAAAAATTGCTTACTGTTATTTTCTCATTTGTGTATCTTTCACTGTAACGATTTTATTGTTTGTAATAAACTGGTGTCAGACGTACTTTATTTGTGGTCACAGCACTTCTCCACTCACCAACCAGCTCTCTGCTGCTTAGGAGATATTTCAAACATTCAAACGACGACGATCAAGTTTTTATAACTGCTGATGTCGAGTGAGATTTTTAAAACTGGTAGTACGATGTATATAGTCTTAAAGCTGCACCATGCCCCTTGTAGCAGCGGTCTGGGGACCTGCCTCATAGAAGTTTTTGCTCTTATGGGGTTCTGAAGGTCTCAATTAGCTGAACTCAGTGGAGTCTCACCAACCGGCACAGGATTTATACGTTCCATTCCTTATAAAGAGGAATCATCAGAATGGCTGAAATTTCATTCTTGTCCCTCTCTCTCTCTCTCTCTCTCTCTCTCTCTCTCTCTCTCTGTCTCTCTCTCACTTTCCCACTCTCTATAGGCATGCATATTCAAATACAGAGTTATTTAAATAGGCAGAATACGGCGCTGCGGTCGGCAACGCCTATGTAAGATGAAAAATGTCTCGCGCAGTTGTAGATCGGTTACTGCTGCTACAATGGCAAATTATCAAGATTTAATTGAGTGCTGTAGTCGGCGCACAAGCGATGGAACATAGCATCTCCGAGGTAGCGATGAAGTGGGCATTTCCCCGTACGATCATTTCGCGAATGTACCTTGAATCTCCGACATCGCTGCGGCCGGAAAAAGATCCAGTAAGTATGGGACCAATGAGGACTGAAGAGAATCTGTAGTGTCGGCAGACTTGCCAACACTATGCACACTAATTGAAAGAGGCGGCCAAGATGCACGCGCTAACTCACGCAGGCTGGCGTTAGGTCTGAAACAGGATACGTAATGGATGCTATAAAGAAAAGTACGTAGCTGCTGGAATACTTAACTTTAATCTATCATTTGTATACAGCGCTCTTGATGATACAAGTGACACTCTCTCTAGATAAATGCAATATAATGCTAATGGCGCCTTGCTAGGTCGTAGCCATGGACATAGCTGAAGGCTATTCTAACTATCTCTCGGCAAATGAGAGAAAGGCTTCGTCAGTGTAGTCGCTAGCAAAGTCGTCCGTACCACTGGGGCGAGTGTTAGTAAGTCTCTCGAGACCTGCCGTGTGGTGGCGCTCGGTCTGCGATCACTGACAGTGGCGACACGCGGGTCCGACATGTACTAATGGACCGCGGCCGATTTAAAGCTACCACCTAGCAAGTGTGGTGTCTGGCGGTGACACCACAGAATCGTTCAACGTGACAGAACACTTCCGAAAATTGCTGCTGATTTCAATGTTGAGCCATCAACAAGCGTCAGCGTGCGAACCATTCAACGAAACATTGCGCTAGATGATTGCACGACACAAAGCCATGGCTGCGATTTCTGTGTGCTTCCGGGGGACTCTTGAGTATATATAGAATGAATTACTAACTATTGCCACCTAGAATAACTCCGAAAGTATGATAGTAGCTGAAAAGTTTGTGGGACAAATGTTGCATGGGACAACGGAGGCCATAATATGACGTTGGTGTTTTGTTGCTAGGTAGGGTCACGTCAGAGGTGTGAAGGTCAGCTTTTTTTTTTTTTTTTTTTTTTTTTTTTTTTTTTTTTTTTTAAGTAGGATGCTATAGTTCGATCCTTATTTTCCAATAGCGGCTAGGTTTTCGAAGTGATACCACTGGTATAAATGCAGTGCTGCAATCTTCTTATTATGGATTGAGTGGTATTCCTTATCACTGATGCACATATCGAAGCACATGCTCTGACAGTTCTCTCTCGTGCAAAAAGTAAATATTCGCCGAATACAGCGTATCCATCTAACGTGCCATCGACATGTAAACACCATTTGACGGTTTCGCAGTACAGTACTGATAAGAACGGTAGGACTAGTATCGTCGAATCAAGCGAATGTGAATTATGTATTCCTTGCAAGAACAAGTTGCTATGCTTCTCATTTACGGAGGATTTCACCAATACTCAATGAAAGCTAGAGATTTATACGCTGAAAGATATCCTAAATGTACTCACCCTACACGTCGTACAGAACAACTGAATCTTTAACGCATCGGAAACATATCGGGCAAAGGAACGTTACTAACGAGGAAACGGAAATTGGTTCTCTTGCCACTGTGGTTTGAGATCCTTGTGTTAGTTCACTTCAAATCGCAAGGGTATGTGGCATGAGCCAGAGTAGTGTTGTTCGTGTTTTGCATCGCATCCTTACCGTGTCAGTCTATGCCAAGAATTAACTGGTACGGATTGTATGTGACGCATTGAATTCTGCCGATGGGCTCAACTTCAGATTCAGAGGGATGACACATTTATTAATTTGATTTTCTTTACTGACGAGTCTACATTAACGAACCATGGAAATTTTAATTTGCATAACATGCATTATTGGGCAGCTGACAATCCATGTTGGCTGCGGCAAGTTGCGCAGCAAAACTCGTGGTCGGTGAATGTATGCTGTGGGATTCTGGAGGCCTCTATTTCATGAAAGGAAATCTTAATGCTAGGAAGTACACCACATTCCTGCAAGAAACACTAGGTTTGTTACTGGAAGACATACCTTTAGGAACAAGGAGCAGAAAGTGGTATCAACACGATGGGTATCCGGCACATTTTTCGCTGCTGGCTAGAAATGAGTTGCAGAGACAATTCTCAAATGGTTGGGTTGGACGCGGAAGAGATGTGTCATGGGCGGCTCATTTGCCAGACTTGACGCCTCTGGATTTTTTCTTGTCGAAATTCGTAAAAGACTGCGTTTATACCAATGGTCATCACATCGAACACCTTCTGTAAATGGACATACATTTTTGTGGCCTTCGTTGACCTTCAAAGACTTGTTACACATCATTGGATTCGTATCTTATAGCCACTATCAGAAAATGAGTACCAAACTATAGCATTCCATTAAAAAAAAATTGACCTTCACATCTCTGACGCCATCCCACCTAGCAACAAAAAACCAATGTCATATTACGGTACCCGTTGTGCCATGCAACTTTCGTCCCACAAACTTTTCGGCTTCTATCATACTTTTGGAGTTATTCTTGGTGGCAATAGTTAGTGACTCATCGTATATATAACTTCGCATTCCTTTATTGCAGTCGGTAGAACTGGCAACTGGCAATGCGGGAGACAAAGAAGATATCTTTTAACACAATGATGACATTCGTATTACAAGTCATTCAATGACGCCATATATATATATATATATATATATATATATATATATATATATATATATATATATATATATATATATAGTAATACGAATGTCATAATTATGTTAAAAGGTATCTCCTTTGTTCCCCGCATTGCCAGTTCTACCCACTGTAATTAAAGAATGCAAAGTTTGTAAGTCTCGATAGAGTGCATTAGAGTGCTGTAAGGTAAGTGTTGTCCCCTAGCGAGAGTTTCATGAACGACTGGATGAAATAATATTGCCAATCTTGTGGCTACTTCCATGCCTGATAAAGGCGTTTGGTTGACAATGTGCGCTATTTGCAAGTTTACCAAGGAAAGCAGATGCTGACAAGTGTTACGAAGCTATCAGCTTAATAAGCTACGTTCGCGCAGTTCTAACATGAATTCTGTAGAGCATATTGGAAAAATTCGTGGAAGCTGATCTTGAGGAAATGTAGGAACACACGATGAAATACTGAGCTTACTACTTCTCTTAGAAGTCAGGTTAAAGAAAGGCAAACTAGGTTTATAACATTTATGCAGACAGAGAAAGCTTTTGACAATATTGAGTGTAATAAATTCTTTGAAATTCTGAAAGATGCAGGGGTAAAATACAAGGAGCGAAAGGCTATATACAGCATGTACAGAAACCAGAATGAAGTTATAAGAACCGTGGGATACGAAAGCGAAGCGGTATTTGAGAAGAGAGTGAGACAGGCTTGTGGCTTATCGCCAATGATATTCAGTCTGCACACTGAGTAAGAAGTAAAGGAAATCAAATAAAAATTTGGAGAAGAAATATAAGTCCAAAGATAATAAATAAAAACTTTGAGCTGTGCCGATGTCAGAGACAGCAACGGACAGAGAAGGACTTGAGAGAACAGTTGAACGGAATGGACATCGTCTTGAAGCTGTAAGATGAACATCAACAATGGCAAAACAAGGATAACGGAATGTAGTCGAACTAAATCAGGTGATACCTGGGCAATTACATTAGAGAACAAGACGGGGTAGCCGATGAGTTTTGCCATTTGTGTAGTAAAATAACTGATGATGGTTGAAGTAGACAGGATATAAACTGAAAACGTCAATAAAAGTGTTTCTGAAGAAGAGAAACTGTTTACATCGAACATAAATTGTTAGGAAGTCTTTTCTGAAGGTATTTGTCTGGAGCGTAGCCATGTATGAAAGTGAAACATGGTCGAGAACAGTCATACAATAAGAGAATATTTTGTAATGTTACTAAAGAATGCTAAAAATTATGTTTATTGCTTGCGTAACAAGTGAGGAGGTACTGAATGGAACTGGGGATACAAGAAAATTGGCTAAAAGGAGAGAACAGTTGATATTGTGGGGCGGCAGGTGAATTAATAGAATAAATGTTTTGTATTTATGCTGTTTGCCATTCTCAACACTGGCTCTCTAACTACAATATTGGCAACCAGAAAGTGATTAGCAAAATGTGAAGCCTGTAATTAGAATTCCTAGTGCCCACTTCATCTGAGAAAAACATTTACAGCTACAGCTTATAGCTCTGAGGAATTAGGAGATTGTCTGGGATTCATAATCAAAAACCATTCTCTCTAAAATGTTCACTATATTCTGAAAGTCACAGGCCGAAAAGACTCCACACAACCCAACTACCAGAGCAGTTCAGAGTCCAATGCGCTGATGCCACTATAACTGTTCAAATTAAATGTTTAAGTGAATGCTCGCCATAATTTGATGATAATTTTCATCAAACGCCACGCTAATAATGATAGAATGTCTGTCCTGCAGCGGCACATGAAAATAGGACATAAGCAAACTAAAGATAGATCATTAACGTCATCCCAAAATTAATACTTCACTCGAAAACGATTTCATGGTTACACGTATCCCGAGTAACTTATTACGGCATCCGAGGCTGTTTATAGCAATGATACCGACACGACGCGACTCCCGGCACAGGTGGTGCACTAATCAGCGTCTGGAGAGAACTGGGGTTTTCCTTCTTCTCGCGCAGTGTTCTTACATATAAATCCGCGGTGCGGACGGCTAAGGGAACGCCTGATCAAATCTGCTCTCCCGACTAGCTGCTGGGCTAGTAATGCACCACCTTAAGTTATCGAATAAATCATTGCTTCCTTTGCTGATGGCCGATGAAGCTTTCAATTTAATTGTGCAATCATCACACAAGTAAGTAATCATAATAAAAGTCTGACGTGGCTAAGTCAAATATTTTGGGCGACAGAATTCATTTAATTACACTACAGGCAGTAGACGAGCTCTGAACTTGCTCTTTGGAGATACGCTATAGCTATAGTTTTATAGTTATGCTGTGGAAACTTCTCACATTTTTGTGATTATAGCGGATCTCCCTTCTACTTAAATTTAAACATCCGAACTTTATTTATTCGCCTACTTAATCTATCTTGCTTTCTTAATTTCTAAGACAAAAACCAGAAAATCATGAATTTCAACTAAAATTTCAATTTGTGAGATCCAGAATACTGTTTCTACTAAATTATTATGCAAAAGGAATCTAAATATAATTTTTTTAAGTTTCTAGCTCATTTACGTTTCGCCAATGATTTTTACAGAAAAACATCCAAATTTCGAAAATGGTTACAGTTATTGAACTGATATCCAACACATATTGATTTTGTATTACTCCTGACATGCTAGAAACGTTTCAGGTTATTTACTTCATTTTAAAGTATTGGGCAATATTTATGACGTCGAGCTAGTTACAGTGGACTGGCTGGCACACAATGGAAAGACTGATGTGAACGTTATAAGGTGTGAGTATGCTGCTTCCCTACAATATGACACACTCTGAGACGTCAAGGGATCACCAATTTACTGTTACAGGGAAGCGTGGAGGGTAAAAATCGGAGACCAAGAGATTGGTAAAGGAAGTTGAATGAAAAGGGTGTGGGCTGCACTAGTAGTTCTGAGATGAAGAGGACTGCACAGGCAGAGTAGCATGGAGAGTTGCATCGGACCAGACTTTGGACTGAAGACCGAAACAACAACAACAAATTTTTGATAGTGTGAAGGGACAAAAAAACTGGAAAAACTCTCCGGCGTTCATGAGTCTGACATCGTTGATAACAGATTCGCAGCGGTCCGAGGGTGGTAACCACGACTCGTGACCGTTTATTGGTATAAACAGAGCTTATCGAGGGATATTCTAGCAGTATTTGAGACATTACAACAACGTTCAGGCTATGAAATCCATTTGCACACTTAAAAATTTATTAAATAGTGTTCCTAGTGTGTGGTATTTGCCTAAAGACCAATATGAGTGGTGAGTTTGATATAATTTTGCTGCAATTTTGTACCTATTAACATTTATGTATCAGAGAATGGCTCCTTGAGACGTTGACTACCAATCAGAGATTAATGTAAGTTACTAAACATAGAAAATATTGTAGCACAACAAGTACAAAGCAACAGAGATATCTTTGTGATTGTTTCAATAGCGCAGAAGAATTCCGTCTTGAGAGTGGAATTTATATTGCCAGCATACATGGCGCCACTAGTGGCAACTTCTTTTTCTTTCTCCTATTCTTTCCTCCCGCAAAAGCACACGCCCACACACAAACACACACACACACACACACACACACACACACACACACACACACACTCAAACGCACACACAAGCAAACGAAAGTGCGCACCAGCGCAAACATGCGCAGGGAAGAAGCCACGAGAGCACCGCCAATATTTACTCCTCAGCCGTGGCATCCCCTGATATTGTCAATCCCCGTCACCCACCGTCGTCTCTGTGAAAGCATATTTCCATTCCACATTGCTCTTCTTACCTGCCTACCACGCACTATCAATGCCTACCATGTACTATCACTGAGCCATCATTTAAATTTTCATCCCTATACGTCATGTACACTGACGTGTTACGAGTTGTCTGCTAAAAAGAGTATTCCGTGTCTACATATCAATGTGTACTTCGTTAACCACGTTAAATCTGCAAGAGTTGTAAGTTCCTGTTCGAGGATGGTACCGGCTGATTGTAATTAAAGTGCGGCTACTCACGGAGATCTAGTAAGAGCTGCATTTATTGTATAGTGGCGAAATTTGGTAACAGCGAAACCCACTTTCGCTGGAAAAAATAGTTCCAATTTTGGCCAGCTACTCCTCGAAATCCCCGATGCTCTAACTGAAAACGCTGTGAAAGTGGCGCTTTATAACGGAATCAACACACGCCTTTCTCACTTGTTAGACTTTTTCTGCGCACTTGTGGTCCTAATCAGTAACAAGTGAAAACATCTCTATATGCCTTTCTTGCATACACAGCGCCAGATTTACCTGGCGGCCAAAACTAGAACAAATTTTTTTTTTTTTTCCATTGTGAATAGGATCCGTATTAACGCATTAGAATATCTGCGAAGTTTCAGTGCCACACGATAATTAGAACGCACACTGTACCTCTGTGAGTAGTTGCATTTTAATTATAATCATCTGGTGTATGAGAAAAACATGATGGTCGCTTCCTACCGCTTCTGTATAAGGGGGAATTTGTATAATTTTATAGTTGTGATGAGGCAAAACGTTATGACAACTTCCCACCAGGAGAATGAATGCCACCTGCTGGCGTTGTCGGCACATGACGCGGTAGGGAAATTGTATAAGCGGAAACGAATGGGGAACTCCTGAAGCGACGGTACAACAGATGGGGAAATCGGCTGGCACAAGCGACGTTGACTATGGACGGACCGTGACGACCAGGTACCTGGAAACGAGCATCTGTAGCCCTGTTTGCCCGCTGCAGTGGTGAGCGCCTATGGAAAGTCGTTGGAGGACAGTGAAACTACGAGTAGACGACAAGACGGTCTACATACGAGCCCCGCCACAGATTTTGGAGATCGCAGGTTTGCACGCTCTGTAACGCAGTAAAGATTGCGATCTGCAGATCTGACGACAGAGTACAGTGGTTCTGTATCCATAAGTTTTTCAGAACATACTTTTCAGTGCTCGTTATTGATATTAGGCTCCTCAGAACAAGACACGTACGTATTAACATGTTGATCCAACGACGTCGGATTGCAAGGAATGGGATGTATGAGACTGGATCAATGGAAACTTCCAGACGAATTAATTACACGATCCAGTCACATTAACCTAACCACCGCCTATGTTGGAAGTCAACGTGCAGCGGTCGCAGGTTCTAATCCTGCCTCGGGCATGGATGTGTGTGATGTCCTTAGGTTAGTTAGGTTTAAGTAGTTCTAAGTTCTAGGGGACTGATGACCTCAGATGTTAGGTCCCACAGTGCTCAGAGCCATTAGAACCATTCAACGTGCAGTAGCCACTCACAGACGGCAGGTGGCAGCATTAGCCGTGCAGCGTATGTAAAGCGTGCCGGGGACGACACGGAAAATAGTGCACTCGGCGTAATAATGCTGGAACGAAGTGGTGGTGGTGGTTAGTGTTTAACGTCCCGTCGACAACGAGCTCATTAGAGACGGAGCGCAAGCTCGGGTTAGGGAAGGATTGGGAAGGAAATCGGCCGTGCCCTTTCAAAGGACCATCCCGGCATTTGCCTGAAACGATTTAGGGAAATTACGGAAAACCTAAATCAGCATGGCCGGAGACGGGATTGAACCGTCGTCCTCCCGAATGCGAGTCCAGTGTGCTAACCACTGCGCCACCTCACTCGGTTGGAACGAAGTGATTTATCTGACCTCCAAAAGGAATTTATCATTGTCTTTCGGGCAAAGGGTGAAAACATTCCAGAAAAAGCTAAGTTAGGAAACAGTACGCGCGCTGCTCTGGTTACTGTGCGTGGCAAAATGACGCTATCCAAAACTTGCGGCGGGGCAACTGTAGTGCACCACTAGCCACAGATGACAGGGACGAACGACAGCTGCAGAAATGTGTACAGGAGAGTAGACGTGCAGCTGTCGAGCAGCTGACCGCCCAAAGGAACCACAAGCTACCAGTAATGTTTTCCTCAACCACAGTTCCGAGAACGTTGCTACGAATGGGCCCCCACAGCAGGCAGCAGGCACCTGGCTCATGCACCTACGCTGACTGCTGTTTTTCGGCGACGAAGGCTGCGATTTGGGTGCCAATAACGCAACTAAGCGTCAGCAAAATGGTAACAGGTGGCCTTTCAGATGAATCAAGTTTTGTGCTCCATCGGACAAATAATCTTTGCCGCGTACGGCGCGGAACGCCTGAAAGCCAACTCTCTGAAACAATCGTGGAAACGGTGCAGGCACTCCCTTGGTGATCTCGTCATTCTGGAAGACACACTGAATCAACACAAGCATTACTCTATACTTGCGGACCAAGGCACGGTGACATCTACGGCAATACGATGTGTCAGTAAGCTCATTGCGTAGTGTATGTTTCGATGATCACCACGATGTGTTTACCATACTGTCCTAGTGACCAAATTCCCTTGATTTAAACCCAATAGAGAATCTGTGAAAGCACATCTGCCGGGCTGTTCACACCATGGATCGTCAATCGACAAACATAGGGTGGCTGGCCATGGAACTGGAGTGAGCATCACCCCATGTCCCTGTCGGTATCTTTTAAAACCTCACTGACACTCTTCCTGTACTTCTCACAGAGTATCGAGCTGAAATAGGTGGATACTCACGCTATTGATCGGTGCTCACATTAATGTGATTGGACGTGTAAGTTTCTTGTGAAACCATGTCAGTGGCCCTGTGTGGATCGCTGTTCTTCGCGCGAAACGTGAACTGCACCACGGACACAGGTCGGGGGGGGGGGGGGGGGCAATATCATGGTGTCTGGGTCATTCTTCTGGCCTCCTATGGGACATGTGGTAGTAATGGTAGGCATCACGGCAACTGTGGACTACGTGAACGTAATTACATGTACCCTACATCTCTACATACTGAATGTATTCCCTGGCGGTGATGCATACTCCAGGAGGATAACTATTTGTGTCACCAGGCCAGAATCGTGTTACAGTGGTTTAAGCATCATCATAATGAAGTTACATTGATGATGTGGCCACAGCTGTTTGCCGACCTGAACTTGATGGAATTCATCTAGGGCATCTACGGTGAGCCTCCTCCGCGACCTAGCGCACAGGCCAGTAATTTACGGGAATTGCGTGACCTGTACGGAGATATACAGTTTTAGATCACACCAAAAACCAACCACAGACTTATCGAGTCCATGGCATACAGAATCGTGTTGCAAATATGGAGCAAACGGTAGTAAGTACGAGGTCATAACGTTAACGGTCACCAGTGTATATTGAAAGACATTGTATTTCGTTTTGCATCCGTTTTGGCAAGTTTGCTCTCCAAATTCTGAGTATAAAATTCTCCCTGATGCGCAACACCTGTCTCGTAATGTGTCTCTTCATAGTCTTAACGATCTCGCTCTAAGTAAGTGAATGCATGACGAAACGCACAGCTCCCCTAGGAATCTCCGTTGTCTCTATGCTTAATTGAAATGATAGAGGTCCCAGACTGATGAAAAATTTCAAGATGTAAGGCGGGAAAGTTTTTCCAGCACATATCTAATATGCTTGTAGATTTATATTTACGTTGGATCGGCTTAGTAATTTCATTCGCTGTTACTCCCTGGCTCCATGTACAAACATGTCTGGGAGGTAATTAGAGCTCAGTACAGACAAAAAGGCCTCGCGTTTTTCAAAATCCGCTACCGGCTACGGAGGAGCTGGGAATCATCTTGTTGTAATCTGCAGGGGCAGACATTTACTGCCCTCAAAGAGAGGAGTTCGTGACGACGGTGGTTCACAATGCTGGAGGTCGCAGATCCCCAGTAGCATGGACAGTACGGGCGGGACGTGCTTTCAGGCGAGACGAAAAAATTGCAGCTAGCGTACCTGCTGGAGACAAAGCGTCAGAGGCGGAAGAACGTAAAAAGACATCCTTTAGTGCGAAGGAATGCGCAGGTTCACTAACTATGCTCGCAAGCTGACAGCTGTGGAATATTTTCGGTGAGTGCCGGAGCACACCTCCGGCCGTAAAGATAAAAGGAGAGACGCGTTAAGGAGGTGAAATGGTGCCTTCCGGAAATTCTTCTGAAAGAAATATGAGCTTCGGGTGACTGACAGGCATATTCGCGGCCTGCCTGGAATGTAAAAGAAGATAGCGCGTGCCCAACTGGGAGCAGCGTATGGTAGGTGTAGGTTGACAGTGCCATGGAAAGTTTAATCAATTACAGGGGTGAAAATTACATTGCGAAGACAACTTCAGGCACTCTCTCTCTCTCTCTCTCTCTCTCTCTCTCTCTCTCTCTCTCTCTCTCTCTCTCTCTCTCCCCTCTCTCCCCCTTTCTCTCCCCCCCTCACACACACACACACACACACACGCACGCCATATTCTGTAGACAGGGGGTTTACATAAAGAAGAAATGTACCGAATAAGGTTTCCTAACGAGCTCTATAGTGTTTTGTTTCGGATTCGACTTTACGACAGAACTGAACTGTGCAGTCATCAATACGTTGATGACTAATAGAGCCCGATGGGTGGTGTGTGAAGACTGATGGACTGTGACAGTACATTGTACAATTGAGTGTGTAGTGTATTTCACTGCTGACGGCATTCATGGAAGATGGATTTTATTTTACAGTATTAACTCTATTACGTGGGCTGCTGTAAATAATTTAGTAATACCTGACGAAGATAGAAGCTTTAACTGGCAGTAAACAGACTATTAGTTATCAATATCTCTTGGCACTTTAGAAATAAAATAATAAAGGAGAATAGTTAGAACATATAATAATAAAAGAAACAAATTTTCAGTACGAATATTTTGTGGATAAAGCCATCTAGATCTCTGAATAAAATATGTTTAGGCATCTACCACCATCAAATACGTGTATTTAAGACGAAAGGAACATAGTGGCTGGCACATACTATAAAGCACCAACTTCCAAAAATTTATGTAGTTTAAAAAATGTGTTAAAAGATTAACTCACGAAGAACTTTGAAGTTTCAAGACAAAGTACTGTGCTATTATTAAAATCTGTACGTAATAGTGGCGTCAGCTAACAAATGGAGTTCTAAAAATCATACACAGCTGTATGTTCTAGCCGTGCAACGATGTTGCCTTCAAATTGTACTTTTATTTTACTATTATTCTGCTTTTTTTCCAGTTACGAAAAAAAAGCTCCGTTCCTACTGGTTTCAGAAGGCTCAACGGTATCGACCCACCTCCATGTCATTCTCAGTCGATAGACGTCACTAGATGCGGATAAAGGGGGCCATGTGGTCAGCGCACTGCTCTCACGGCCATTGTCAGCTGTCGTGATCGGCGCCGCTATTTCTCAGTCAAGTAACTCCTGAATTGGTCTGACAAGAGCGGAGTGCACCCCACTTGCCAACAGGGTTCGGCAGAGTCGGACGGCCACTGTCCGAGTACTAGCCATGCCTGACAGCTCTTAATTTCGGTGATCCGACGGGAACCGGTGTATGCAAGGCCGTTGACAGTTACATAAAGACAAACGTGTTTTTAGTTACAAATTTACTCGATCAAAATATAATACCCAACTGAAATGAGTTTAACTGTATAGTAATGACATTAACTTCTCGTATGCGTATGGTAAGTATTCACTGGATAAGATGGAGCCGCCATCCTAAATATTTGAATTTAATAATCAAATTGTCTTATTTTTATAGCATATTTTTACATTTACATATTTGTAGACTTTGGAGATATTTTATTTTGTAAGATAGTCTTTTACTTATTATAACAGCAAATAATGGTGTTATAATCGCAACTTTCTTTCTAAATTTTCACGTGACATATTTGTAGCATATTTATGATTAAAATACGCCTGTTTTTAAAATGGAAACAATAGTGAAACAAAAGTAAAATACATCTGCATATAATTTTTGAACCAGTTGTTAGTTGACACCCCACCTTGACACCCCACCTTGTTTCTCAAGTTCAGCTAGTTTTTTTGAAAAAACCCTTCAAGATACATGGGGATTCAGAAGTGATGGCGAATATTCAGGGACATGACGGGAATGAGCAATCTAACCCAAAAAGTCAAGTAAATATGGGCTCTAAAACGCACAGCTTAAGAGCTATGAGCAATTCTTAATCTTTGATACTGTGAAATAAATCTCTTCTACCCATTTTTTTTTTTTTTTTTATTTTGCTTTCCATATTTTGGGACGTGGTAATGGGGACCAAAACAAGAAATGAACGTCCAGTAAACATGTGCTCTACAACAGATACTGTTATGCCTGAGCCAAGGTAGCCCCTGAAGGCCGGCAACCCATATTACACCACAGAGGACAAGGTTGTCTATGCCCATGGCGTACCAAAAGCACCATGGTAAACTCCGGCTATTTGCACACAAGACAAGGAAAACAGACATTCCGAGCACTACTTCCTGCAGGGGAACTCAAGCCACGGCCTGCAGGAAGTATCACTGCGCCAAAACCTGATTGGTTGGAGACGGCTATTTATGGGCTAGAACCAGCCCCGAAGTTGTTCACCTGTGCCATCGCCATCTTCAGTGTTTGTGTGTCGTTTCAAAAGTTTGCCGTGTGGATTATCGTCGAGTGTGAAGGGCTCCGTGTTTGTCTTTATGTGTCTACTGTTTTATTGCCCACCGTTCTGGAACTTATGTGTATTCTTACTGTTTTTTTCTCATTGTGTATTCTATGGCTGAAGAGCAGCGTAGAATGCTGCTGGCAGCCTGCCTGTTGTACGGGTTTTAAAATAACAAAAAACCCCGAAGTTCAGTTCACTCCGGCTGCCGACCTCGTGTATTTCGACCGATGAAAAAAACGCCTCTGAACACTATGGAACTTAACTTCTAAGGTCATCAGTCCCCTATAACTTAGAACTACTTAAACCTAACTAACCTAAGGACATCACACACATCCATGACCGAGGCAGGATTCGAACCTGCGACCGTAGCGGTCGCGCGGTTCCAGACTGTAGCGCCTAGAACCGCTCGGCCACCCCAGCAGGCTCGACCGCTGAAAATTACGTCTTCGTCTCTGAATTGGACTCTCACTAGTGTGTGTGTGTGTATGTGTATGTGTGTGTGTGTGTGTTACCACGAACCTTTGTGGAAAATTAGAAGTGAAGTTTTGTTTGCCTCAATTCTTTTGGTGTTCAGTCATCAACCTTGTAAACGCACAAAAATAAAAGTTGTGTTTGTGAAAAATTGTTAATTGTCAGTCACAACAGATATCGTAACATCTATGTGCAGCTGTTGATCTTTGTTACTCTGGAACACAACTCTTCTACTGATCAAGTCTCATAACTTCTAACGTATGCATTTTAGAGCGCATGGCCATTAGAAATTTTTTTTGTTTTGTTTTGGTCCATACTAGCACATCCCAGAATACGGTAAGGAAAGAGCTTGCAGTTAAGAGATTTGTTTCACAGTATCGAAGACCAAGAATTGCTCGTATTTGTTTTAGAACCCACATTTGATTGATTTTTTTTTTTGTTTCGAATGATCATTCCTGTCATATTCGTGAATATTGACATCACTTCCGAACTGTCATATCCGTGAATATTGGAGTCACTTCCGAAACACCATGTATATCTTAACTCATTAAACGCCTGTCAATACGTTCTTTTCTTCTTAACTGCAGATAGCTGATATTGACCGATGCAGAAACGAGGCAATAATAAACACATTTTATTTAGCTATCTGGGCTGCTTTAATCACATTTTTCTTCACAAATATGACTGCTTTTCAAACGGCTAGAGTGCAGCTCGTTGTAGTAGCGTCTCGGTGACATCACGTGCTCATGTCGTGAATCGCGTTCTGCTCGCAGGCTGCGAGTGCGTGCTGTTCACGAGCACGTTCGGCAAGGAGTTCGGAGTGTTCAGCAGCCCCGACTATCCGCGGCCCTACCCGGACGACATCGACTGCCTGCTCTACAGCTTCGTGGGTGGGCCTCACGACATCGTGCACGTCACCTTCGTCGACTTCGACGTGCAGAAGACGCATCTCGAGTAAGTACACACAACTTTCCATTTGCCGTTAGCCTTCTCGTTCCTCTCTGACACTTCCAGCACGAATATTTTCTCATTATTGCTACAGGATCCACGTGCTTTGGCGAGCCGTTCTAGCCAACAGTGTAGGATACGGAAGTTTGTCTCAGGGCAGCAGGAGCCTAAGTAACTAGAGACCATCCTCTTCTTCAGTGAGCCCTGCGATCACCTAATTACCAAGGTTTCTTTCTCTCAGCCGAAAACATTGCTACGAATGCGAAACGTTACGTGTCTAGTCTCCTTAGTGAGCACGCCAAGCTTCCATCACTTCCGGCAGTAGCGTTGCTGTAGAACAGTTTCAAAATGCCGTCTGTAGGTGATGTGGGTTATAAGCATCGTGCCGTATTGAATTTCTCATTGCAGCGAAAGAAACTGTGGGGAATATTCACAAACGCTTGTGCAAAGTATGTGGAGCATCAGAAGTAGAGTTAGTCGCTGGGAACAGAGAGGCAGGTCATAAAAGGGTGATTCGGCGGTGCTCCACGATTTGCAGTGGTCGGGGAGACCATCCACGGCTGTCACGCGTGACGCGCTGCAGCGAGCTGATGTTGTCATCCGCGACTACAGATGCATTACGATTTCGCAGTTGGCGCTGCATCTGTCGATCAGCAAAGGAAGTGTGGATGTAATTGTGCCACCAGGACAAGGATTGGTATTGACAGGGCATACACGCCCTTGTTTCGCGCTAGAAGAAGGCCATAGGACGGGATGCAGATTACGTGGAAAAATAGGTTGTATAGATAAAGCACATTTCTTTCGTGTGTGCGATTCTCATTATATTCAATAAATAATTGTTGAAGAAAAGAACGCGATGCATTACTTTCTGGGCGACCCTCGTAGTACCGCTGACTAGTTTTCCTTTAATGTGCATATTATGTAGTTATTTCTGCCTAATGTAAGCCGCTATGTCAAAATATAGTAAGTATAGAATTGACAACAAACTACAAAACTGTACCTGCGTACTATTCCTGCTTTACATTGTTCTCGTTACGTTGTATTATGTTTGTAGTTGATTGAAAACAGCATAATGCCGAAATTGCAATCTTAAAACGAAACTCTGACAGCTGAAACAATTTACTTCACATCGTTTCTTCTTATGGTGTTACGTCACATACAGTCTGTTCCAGCGCCGACTACCACTTCATTTTGAAAAGCTGCAAAGAAGAAGAAATAATGCGGTCACTGATAGTGACCGTGAGGTTTTGGGACGGGTATGGCAAGAAGTCCACAATGTTATTGAAGCTTGCCTTGTCAGAGACGGTGCCCATAGGAAGAAAATGTGTGTTTAACACTACTGGGGACGCTAGAAGTGTATATTTTCGTTATGTCCTGTAATTTCTGAAACCTCAACACGAAAAGCTCTGTATGTATTTATATTCTGTATGTTGTTAGGCTTTCACTTTAAAATTTTTAGTGATTGTGAACGTAGCTCTTAATATATTAGGATGATGGAGTATCTTGTCAGCCACACTATGCAATGCTTGCATAGTTTGACTTCTACTTCCATTTTCACAATTTTCATACTCATAACTGAATCTGCCCACACTTACTCATTAATCAGTTTGAATAGCTTCACGACTTATTTCGTAACTGATTTGCACACACTCAGTGTAGTTTTCGAATCACATTTCAATCTAAAAATGGTTGAAATGGGTCTGAAAACTATGGGACTTAACATCTGAGGTCATCAGTCCCCTAGAACTTAGAACTACTTAAACCTAACTAACCTAAGGACATCACACACATCCATGCCCGAGGCAGGATTCGAACCTGCAATCGTACCGGTCGCACGATTCCAGACTAAAGCGCCTACAACCACTCGACCACACTGGCTGTCTCATTTCGATCGGTTTTTGGCTATGGTGTCCCTTAAATTTTCACTTTTAAGTTACCTGTATATATACGACAATGACCTGTAGCAGAGCTATAAACTGGTTATCCAAATAATACATGCCAAGTGACCCAGATAATGTTTTTCGTCATTATATTTACAACATGTCACGGTCCTCTGACAACAAATCCTTTCAGAGGACAGTGAGGCCGCAAGTTCAATCTTTATTCAGGCTAATTTGAAAGTGTTTTATTAACAATTACGGCAATAAATATTAGCTGCTAATGACTCACCGACAATCTTTTCTTTCGATTTCTTCACACTTTTCAACCAGCCATTTCGTCTTATTGTTAGCTTCCCTGCACTTCCTGCTTATTTCATTCCTCAGTGAAACGGCTGCATGAAAAATGCGAACGTAAATAGTGGCAACTATTTATTCACAACCGATACAAAAGAGTTACATGTTTTCACCTGTTGCTGCCCTTCAAAGTAGTCACCAGCGTTGTGTAGAACCCGTTGCCAGCGATGTGGAAGACGAAGTATACCGTTAGCAGAGCCCGTTCCGTTGATGGTGCGCATGGAGCGGTCTACTGCCTGTCGAATCTCTGGAACAGTTCTGAAGCGAAGTGGTTCCTTCATCTTCGGAATCAAATTAAAGTCACAAGGACTTAAGTCCGGTGAGTATGGTGGGTTGTACACTACTTCCCAGTCACATCGACCGAACACAGCAGCCACAGCTTGCGCTGTATGCGGCCGCGCATTGTCGTGCAAAATGACGGGTGGGTTGCGCGGAGTGTCACCGCTTCCTTCGCAAATGTTGGTCGCAGCTGATGCTCCCCTTAAGTCCTTGTGACTTTGATTTGATTCTGAAGATGAAGGATGCACTTCGTGGCATTCACTTCACAACTGTTCCAGAGATTCGACAGGCAGTAGACCGATTCATTCGCACCATCAACAGAACAGGCTTTGCTAATGGTATACTACGCTTTCCGCATCTCTGGCTACGAGTTCTACACAACGCTGGTGACTACTTTGAATAACAGTAACAGGTGCAAACATGTAACTCTTTTGTGTCGGCTGTGAAAAAATAGTTGCCGCTATTTAAGTTCCTACCCTTGTGTTATCCACACAATGCCGAAGACTGCAAGAGCTGACAAGTGCCAGAATTATCGCACAATCAGCTTAACAGCTCATGCATCCAAGTTGACAAGAATAATACGCAGAACAATGGAAAAGAAAAATGACAATGTGTTACATGACGATCAGCTTGGCTTTAGGAAAGATAGAAGCACCAGAGAGGCAATTTTGTTGATAATGGATTCAAGACTATAGAAAACTCAAGACACATTCCTAGGATTTTTCGACCGGCGAAAACCGTTCGACAGTGTAAAATCGTGAAATATGTTCGAACTTCTGATAAAAATAGGGGTAACATACAGAGAGAGACGGGTAATATATGATACGTAAAAGAGCCAAGAGGGAATAATAAGAGTGGACGGCTAAGAAAGAAGCGCTCGGATTGTAGAGGATGTAAGAAGGGGATGTAGACTTTCACCCTTACTGTTCAATCTGTACATCGAAGAAACAGTTGTGGAAGTAAAAAAAAGCTTCTTAAGTGGAATTAAAATTCAAGGTGAAAGGATATTGATATCATTGATAAGATCGCTGACGACATTGCTATCCTGGTTAAAGTGAAGAAGAATTACACGATCTGCTGAACGGAATAAACCGTGTGAGGTTAGTGGCGTTGTCTAGGGCACCTTGCCACGGTTCGCGCGGCTCCCCCCGTCGGAGGTTCGAGTCCTCCCTCTGGCATTGGTGTGTGTGTTGTCCTTAGAGTAAGTTAGTTTGAGCTACATTAAGCAGCGTGTAAGCCTAGGGACCGATGACCTCAGCAGTTGGGTCCCATAGGAACTTATTTCCCAATTTCCAAACCGTGTGATGAGTACGGAATATGGGTTGAGAGAAATCGAAGAGAGACGAAAGTAATGAGAAGTAGTAGAAATGAGAACAGTGAGAATCTTAACATCAGGATAGATGGTCACAAAGCAGAAGGAATCCTGCGACCTAAACAGAAAAATAGCCAATGATGGACGGAGCAAAGAGGACATCGAAAGCAGATTAACACTGGAAAAAACGCCATTCCTGGCCAAGAGAAGTCAATCAAACATTGGCCTAAATTTGAGAAAGAAATTTCTGAGAATGTAAGCTTGGAGCACATCATTGTATAGTTATGAAACATGGACAGTGGGAAAACCGGAACAGAAGAGAATCAAAGCATTTGAGACGAGGCGCTACAGACGAACGTTTAAAATTAGGTGGCCTGGTATGATAAGGAATGGGCAGGTTCAGCGCAGAATCGGAGAGAAAAAGAATGTGGAAAACACTGACAAGGATAAGGGAATGAGTTCCATGATACTAGAGGGAACTGTAGAGGGCAAAAATTGTAGGGGAAGACAGAAATCGGAAGACGTCCGGCAAATAAATGAGGACGTCGGTTACAAGTGATACTCTTAAACGAAGAGCTTGACATAGGAGAGAAATTCGTGGAGGGCCGCATCAAACCAGCCAGACGCCTGATGACTCAGAAAAAAATATAAATAAAAGAGAAAGAAAATAAAAGAAAAAAAATTACTCACCAGGTGCACGAGGAGGGCAACAGAAAACGAGTGTCCTAGAGGAGCAGAGAAAAACCTTCTCTGGGACGTACGTACTACACCTAAAGAGGACGTCGTCGACATTAAAGAAATTTTCGAAACAAACCATTGACTTGTACCATGAGCACCTAACGAAAAATGGTGCGCCACGGTGATCACAAAGGTTCGAACCATCAACTCTTTGGGAGTTATAAACTGTACAGGACTTTCGGCAAAGTATCCGCTCTTAATGAAAGCTTTGCTGTAACGTGATGATGAGAGCTGATGGAATGTGATAGCATGTAAAGAGGCTGAATTTGTCCAGCGGTTCCAGATGGTTTGAAATATAATGTCACATAGTTGCCGGCCGAAGTGGCCGTGTGGTTAAAGGCGCTGCAGTCTGGAACCGCAAGACCGCTACGGTCACAGGTTCGAATCCTGCCTCGGGCATGGATGTTAGTGATGTCCTTAGGTTAGTTAGGTTTAACTAGTTCTAAGTTCTAGGGGACTAATGACCTCAGCAGTTGAGTCCCATAGTGCTCAGAACCATTTGAACCATTTTGTCACATAGTTCTCACCAAGGATAGTTTGGTTTAAAAGAGTATGATTTGTATACGCTGACCTGGAATCATGCAAACGCAAGTTACTTTGTCCAGCTGTTGGCCAAAAGCACTCTCGTACCATAACTGTAGTTCTCTTACCCCCATTTATCCAAACTTGCTTGCTGTGACGTTAATATTCCCTGCTGCTCTTGCAAAATCACGCCCACGAGATACAACCTAAGGGGCAGAGTACTGATTACAGCTTCTGGCAGCACAATAAATAAATTTCCAGCCAATTTACCATACAGATTAGCAGTCTGTACTGTTGTACACGAAAACGTTAAGGCAGTAACGTTAGCTGATCTTGATACAACTCTCTCGGTACGGTACCTCTAATTTCCAGGGTTCCTTTAATATGCATTTTCTCTCCCAATCCTCACTGGTCGAAGTTGAAAACAAGTTCCTTACTGTAGATGGAAAGTTTGTTTATATTATCTGTAAATTTTCGAGTCGATTGTACAGTTTGTAGTGCATCGTCAAGTTGACGCTTTGTCTAAAATTACATTTCCCTTGCGTCTTCCAATTCTGTAGCTCTATTTCAAGTTACACAACCATTTACTGCTTCCTCTGAAATCACTGTAATCTATATCGCGTGACATTTGGTCTACATTACGTAGTGAATGACTCTCGTGCACATACCGTAAATAGTATCGTGCATTCTTGAAACTCTCAAACACCAGTTTTTGCAGCAAATATGCCTTGTCCTCCCCTGAATATCTGTAGATTTTCTTATGCACTACACAGTCATACTGCTGCGGACTTATTCGAAGTCTCTTCATAATTGTTTTCCTACTTAACTTCTTCCATATACGTAATTACGCCGGCCGCGGTGGTCTAGCGGTTCTGGCGCTGCAGTCCGGAACCGCGGGACTGCTACGGTCGCAGGTTCGAATCCTGCCTCGGGCATGGGTGTGTGTGATGTCCTTAGGTTAGTTAGGGTTAAGTAGTTCTAAGTTCTAGGGGACTTATGACCTAAGATGTTGAGTCCCATAGTGCTCAGAGCCATTTGAACCATTTGAACGTAATTACGAGTATATTTAGTTCCCGCTCTTTGGACAACGATCGTCCTTTAGTACGTTTCACTGGAGACGGTATTTGTGGGTACGTGTCCGACAAGGATGATAAACTACATGACTTGATACCTGTTTCAGTATCACTTTCAGTTGTTTAGCACGCATCGACACAATTGTGTTTCTACGTACATTGAACGCACAGTCGAGCGCATACGACACCACACAACCCGCTGACTCGTGTTGCAAAGACGCTAATATTTCACTTGCCACTTCTTTCTCACTCTGCGAAATTCCTTGGACTTTTACATACATAATGCAATGTTTGCTTTGTTTATCATTGCCGTTGCTCTGCTTTGTATCAACTCCACAAGCACTGTAGCACTACTCAGAGTTACTCGGCGACTAAGCAGTTGAACTACGCTCCTTAGCGTCCTGCTGTGCTCGCCATTGGATACCTCCATTCCACCCCCCCCCCTTGCCATTAGCAGCCAATATTGTGTCTGCTTGCTAGACAATATGTGGGGTATCAAATGCTGTAAACACCATTAGCTTTTTGCGACCTTGCGATCAAGGAGTTCCTTGTGAAACGCCAAGTCTTCAGTTAAAAGGAGCTTCATATTTTATGAATGACAGTCCATCGGTTGTTTGGACATTTTGTAATTTCCTATGAGTAATTGGGTGGCTTTTTGTCGCAGCTTGATGAATCACTCGCACCTGATGTAGCTTATGTTGCTAATAGAAAAGAAATTGGAGTGCTAGTGAAAGACAAATTACAGTGCTATAAATTAGAAGCATATTGTGACACTCTGCTCCAATATCAGTTCATGTTGAAATTCCTCTGCAATGTTTGAATTATATCACACACGCATTGTCAATAACATTACGTATGAAAACGTTGAAATTGATCATTCAATGTGAGCAAAATTATTCACTTAAGGTAGTTCTCCTCAACAACAGACCAGCAGTAGCTGCTAATTTGATTTGAAACTGAACGCGCTGTTCGCAGTAACGTAAAGGAGTTGAAGGTATCCCACAAAATCCGCTAACTGATCATCCTAGAAGAGCTAGAGATTTTCAGATACTAAATTACTCAACCACATCATATACACAACGAAAAGACAGATGGACAATGCAATGTTCATCTCAATACATTCAAGAAAATAACGAATTCCACCCATAGTACGCTCATATTTCACAACTTTTTGATAAAAACATATACATATGAAACACACAGCGCATAATTACGGATATCTCTAGGAAAATTATTTTCATTGGCAGTAATCTTCCATCTCGAATAATAGACACTGGGTGTGGATCAATGGCAGAGTACAACTCCACCAGTTGGATGCGTCTTCGGCGGTAGACTTGGGTGTCCCTAACCTCTCTCTTTTACCCAACTAGGGAAAGGGGACCTACAGTTTAACGTGGAATTG